>NW_024731884.1:0-15910 GCF_018991925.1 Homarus americanus | reverse complement strand
TCTGTGTGGTGAGTGTGATGATGGTGCTTCTCTGTGTGGCGAGTGTGATGATGGTGCTTCACTGTGTGGTGAGTGTGATGATGGTGCTTCACTGTGTGGTGAGTGTGATGATGGTGCTTCTGTATGTGGTGAGTGTGATGATGGTGCTTCACTGTATGGTGAGTGTGATGATGGTGCTTCTGTATGTGGTGAGTGTGATGATGGTGCTTCGCTGTGTGGTGAGTGTGATGATGGTGCTTCTCTGTGTGGTGAGTGTGATGATGGTGCTTCACTGTGTGGTGAGTGTGATGATGGTGCTTCACTGTGTGGTGAGTGTGATGATGGTGCTTCACTGTGTGGTGAGTGTGATGATGGTGCTTCTCTTTGATATATCTCATGTCTTATGGCGCCTCTGTATCACATAGGCTTTTGTATAGACATTATTAACAACTAATTACAAGAATTTATTAACTTTATTAGACAATACTTTTAAAACAGTATAAAAAATGTTCATGTGTTTCTGTGTGAGTCACTTCATGAAACTCTCTAATTATTTCCTTGCTGGCCATAGAATAATGATGAACCACTGATGTGTATCACATCATTACCTTGTCCCCTTGGCAAGTTATATTCAAGTGTTGTCAAAAAATTTATACACGTCATGACAGGATATGTCTACCACACACCACCTTCTCTCCTATTCCCTTCCCCCTGTTCTTGTTTCTTAGCCACCCGTGTGTGTGTGTGTGTGTGTGTGTGTGTGTGTGTGTGTGTGTGTGTGTGTCCGCCAAATGGGGATAATGGAATAATCTTTTTTCATTGTTATGACAATGTAAATTAATTTGCATATGAAAAAAAAGCTGTTTCATAATAAGACGTCGTTTACAATCATAATATATTCAAATTATATATACCTAAAGCAGGTTACGTTATATTTCGTTATATTTCGTTACATATCATTACGTTAAGGACGTTACGTTATGTTACGTTTTGTATGAAGCTATTCATTTAAACTGTACATGTATTATTACAAGTGAAAAATCATAAATATTATATTGGATTGTCGGCCATTAACTTGGTAAAACTTTTGTATTGACCAACACATGATGCCGTAACGAGCCTTAAGACATTGGTGCTGATTATACAACATTCCGTTCTTACTGTAAGGACGCTGTTGTGCACAACCGACTTGGGTGTTCCCACGGGTGTAGAGGTGAACCAATAGGCTGCTGACACGCCGGACAACATTGATGGCCATGTAAAATTTTGACTATATAGGCTGAAATACTGTTGTCTGAACGTGCATCTGCTAGCATGGGCAACCCGGAACCTTCCAGGAACCCCGCCGAGTGGGTCCCATAGGCCACCCTCCTTAGGTGGTGAGACAGCTGATGGTCTTCAGGACTCCGCCGAGAGGGCCAGAACAGCTACCCTCCGCCCCCAAGGAGTGATGCTAGCGAAGGTCCCGCTGGACCCCCGAGTAAGTTTGAGATTTTTCCTCTATTTCTCTCGAAGACGAAGAGAGGCAACACTGGCTAGTGACGCTAAGAGTATCTACTGTCATATATTGATATATTTATTACTTATTCTAACGTATCTTCCACAACACACCGAGACTTTGGTGTTTGTTTCTGCAAGTGAAGGAGATATAGTGAGTCAACCTGAGACGTTAGCCAGCTGGTGCACGAGTTTGAATTTACGACCACAAGTAACCACAACTTATATGAAGTATACAGGTATACAGTCCTCAGTAACTTTGCCAGATTCTTCACTTTGTGGTATAAACAATACAGTATTAACATTATTTATCACTGCCTTGAGGTGTGATGCTTAATGTTTCATAGTTTAATATTTATAGACAGGCAGCCTAATGAGGTGATGACCTTCACGGCCAGCAGGAGTTGTACTGAGAGCCCAACGATGTGTTCAGTGTATCAGAGAACTGTGTATGTTAACTAAAGCATGAGACTTGGCCTGCTGCAGTACTGTGACAACATTATGTCGTGTGGGACATCACCAGAGTACTCCTGTGTTGGCCTAAGCAGACATATTCTAAATATGCTGCTATATCCTTTTAGCACCGGCCAGTGGACATGTTTGTTGTCCATTAGACATAACATATAACTGATTTACTTCACGTTTGTGGGAGCAGTAAACGTAACATTATATTCAAAGTAAAGGGGAGGTATGACCTGAACGATTATGACGAGTATTCAAGGGTATATGATGCTCTGTGTGTTCGTACGTGCGTTGACACTGAGCTGCCGACCAGTAAGGACCCCTGGTCTCACCTACCTCTCGACCTGAGTGGGCCAGTAATTATGGTTTCTGTACATATATTAATGCGAGACTCTTCCTATACGAGAGCCAGTCTTCTGTCCCGGCTGCTGAATAAATTATTAAACAACTTCCGATTCTTTGAGAAAATGCAGTATATTCAGACTGTACAGCCACAGGCAGGTTCGCCAGAATGGCCAAAGTCCCGTCAGGCGGAAGACAACTTGACCTAACACTATCAACTCGCTTCAGTCAACTCTGTTCTCTTCGACAGCTCTCGCCTGCACCTCTCCTCCTGGGTCTATATTCTCTCCCAGGGATGACCTACACCAGTTCAAAATCAATGTCAACAGACACCTGAAAAGTGTTGGATCCAATAGTGCGTTGTGTCTCTCTCTCCAGTAGTCAATCCCTGCTGGTCATCAACGGTTGGCTACCTGTAGTTTGGGTCGTTATATTTAAAACAAAGAAATGAAACGATATATTTTTCTCATTCTGCTATATTGCTAGGTGTATGTGTGTGTGTGTGTGTGTGTGTGTATGTGTGTGTGTGTGTGTGTGTGTGTGTGTGTGTGTGTGTGTGTGTGTGTGTGTGTGTGTGTGTGTGTGTGTGTGTGTGTGTGTGTGTGTCAGTTGGTGTGTTCTTTTCTGTGGGTCAGTATAGTTTTGTAGTGTTTAAGGATGTTTCTGTATTAAGCATGATACTCTTTTCTTCTTAACAATATATTATAATCTCATTTAATTTTCCCCGTCACCCCACAAACTTTGGTGTTTGCTGTGCATATTGAAATAATTATTTCTAAGTAATTTATACTGTGTTAATAGAACTGTGTCTTCAGTTACAAGCAACCCACCAGCCTCTGTATAAAATTAAAATCCTGGGTTCAGGTTTGTCGACGTTCTTTTACTCACACAAGTTAAAAAATACTAGAGGTGTAAATGGACTAGAAGCAATGTTTCCTGTGTTGTTTTTGTCTCTAACCTTACAATAAAGTTTTTCATTTTTCTTGGTGTTAAGGTAACCCTGTTTTCCTTTTTCCTCTCCCAGCATTGCTCAAGGTCGTGTTTTATCGTTCCACTGTTAGTGTTTGTTTTGTTCACGGATTTTTATAATTGGGATACCAATTAAGATGATTGTTGTTGTTGTTGCCGAGGACACAGCTCCTTGACGGAAGACTCTCCCTCAGCACTAACTACTCCACGATGCTTATATTAAAAAACATTAACTTCACGATAACAATCCATGATTTGTGCTCATTGGTTTAGTAATAATCTTGCAAATCAGTAAATAACAAGCAGACAACCTCATCTCTGGCCAATACCAAGCTAAGATCATTTTAAGGAACTGTAATTTAATATGCCTAAATTATTCATATCTCCTCGTTTACGCCAAAGTTAGACTCTATGAGTCTATATCATATGAAAGTATCCATTCAAAGCTTCACTGGTGACTTTGCTGTCGTAGAATAACGTATTTATCATTTATCATAAACTATGCACATCAGCTACAGTATATACATATATATATATGTTCAGTGGATCTGATGTAAGTTAAATTCAAAATAAAAAAATGGAAATCTAGCGGAGGAGTTACGACAATAACATGAGCTAAGTGGATACGAGTAGGAGGTGAGGGACTCGTGCCTCCTGTAAGTGGTAGTTGTAAAGTAATGTACACCTGCACTATCGTGGCTCCATCTTTTATTGCTGGAATGCTCCTCCTAATCACCTGATATATATATATATATATATATATATATATATATATATATATATATATATATATATATATATATATATATATATATATATATATATATATATATGTTTATATATATATATATATATATATACATATATATACATATATATATATATATATATATATATATATATATATATATATATATATATATATATATATATATATATATATATATATATATATATATATATATATATATATATATATATATATATATATATATATATATATATATATATAAACAGAGAGTGCATCGCTACTAACAATCTGGACGGATACCTTGATCAGTCGCCATCCAGCTTGCAGTAACAGGTCGTTCCCAGAACCACTGTAGACGAGCAGTAAAATATCTCGTGAATGGCCAGAGAAACTAAGCTCATTGACCATAAACAAAAGCCTGGGTGTTGCCTGGTCAATATGTGTCACTCTGAGCACCTCTTCCAGGCTTATGAACTGTGTATATCCTCACTTGTGGCTGTGTACAAGGAGGTGTTGCTTGGCGTATTCTCTTTCACTTTAACTCTAAAAACTAAAATCAGAATAACGTACACACTCCTTATGAGCTGATCTTCGGGTATTCCGTCTCATGTATAATATTTTGCAAAAGGGATCACAAAATATGTTGTTGCTTTCTTTAATATAATTTTTTTCTTTTTTTGAGACTCTCTAGTGCTATGAACTGAAACAATATTCTATGACCAGTAAAAAAATATATTAAATGTGATGATCTTTTAGTCCCTCTTAAAGTTAAATAACAGTAAATATCAATGAGGTTGAGTATTTTGCTTCACTTATTAAGATGTAAATATAATAAATATTCATTCTAACTTTATATACGGAGTTGAAAATAAAATTACAATATAGAATAAACATACATGACTATATACAGAGACAACAAGACGGATGATATATTTCCCTAGCAACTACTTTAAGTCTAATTTCGGGGAGAACAATATTGAGAGGGACAAAAGGTTGGCACATGAGATATAGAGGGCATTATGGGCGGCCACACACGACAATGGTTGGTAATATTGATCTTCTAGTGCGACCCCACCATACCTCAGGATACAGGTCATTCTCTCACTCTTTCTTACTCTCTCTCTCTAAGTTTCTTTCTATCTCTCTCGTACTCGCTGTATGTCATCTCCTGTTGAAAGTTCCTATACAATTTACTTAGGGTGACTTCCATTTTTATCTAATCCCTTCTTTTTATTCTTCTGTTTCCTGTCTTCCTTCTATTATTCCTGCCTCTCCTTCTTCATGATATAATAACGTTTCCTGGAGGTCAGCCATCGTATCCAGTGAGCATTACAGTAATATGTTAGCGCTACACCGAGTAATGACCCGATAATTGGTATAGCTGACGCCCTGTCGATGCTTCCTAAATAATGCATAAGCCCTAAGCCGCTGCCACACACTGGCGCTCTCCTTGATCCTTATCACTGATCCCTGGTTTTGAAAGTGATCCTTGTCCCTGATTATTGATTTTGAGCTTTGAACTTGATCCTCCTCCCCGGTCCTTCACGTGACCCTGTACAGTTATACGTACCATCATCTTGTTTGTGATCCCTCACCGCCATACTTGACCCTGATTCCTATGTTTTATATTTCTTCCTAATTCTATTTCCAAATCCTAACACCTGATCCCTTATTATAATCTCTGGCACAGGTTATATACGCCACATTCAACATAATCTCCAGCGTTGGTGTACAGGACGGTAATAACTATCCTATTATTAAATGTGAATCACACTAATTGTCATTAGGAGGAGTAAGCTGCAGGGATCACGCACACACACACACACACAATAACTAACTAACTATGTATATATATATATATACACACGTGCGTACTATTGTGTAAAATGCATTTTACTTAAGTTTGTTACTGAAAATATAACTTTTAAATACTATGTGCGTACAACATTTATCCAGTTAATCTTAAAATCTTATATGTTGCCAAAATGATATAAAGAAAAATGATAGTTTTCAGTATTCCTTTTTCCTTCGACGTATTCTGGATGGCTCTCATAAATTCCAGGGAATTGGAGCACACTATCACCTCCGACGAACCATGAGTCGGCACACGAAGTCGACAGCAAAATTTCTCTCCAACAAACACTGAATGAAACTTCATCTCCATGGAAGTTGTACATATATTATTTAAATCTACAGTTTATAAATGTACCTGTATAGTCATTTACCTGTTTCACTTTGCATTTATTAACCCATAAAATTATTAAAGAATATTCGTTCAAGACTTTTTGATTAACAACTCCCTCAATTATGGATGGTTCGTTACCCGACTTTACCATAATATACAGCACATACTAATCTTATATCCCCATATACTTCATTCAATATGTTTATTATAAAGCCAAAAATACAGCAATTTATTAACCATGCCATAATATGCAGCTTTACGAATACAGAAACGAGTAAGATTTAAGAGTAAAGGCAGCATGTTCTCTGGCCTGTGAGTGACCCTCGTGAAATAATGTTAAGAGTAGGGACATGAAGGCTCTACGGGTCTAATGCATCCAGCAGTATCGACTTAGGGAATCTCTCTTATCCGGACACAGAGGACAAGGATTGGGTGGATTCTATATCTCGAAAGCTTGGACACCTACCTAGCAAAGCTCAGTCACTAGACCTCTTGATCATCAGTGGATAAAGGAACGCATTTTACTCCGAGTTATTAAATGTTTTATTGATGCTGAGGGGTTGGAGGAAACACCCAATCTTTTTTATGGAATCACTTGTACATGACGGAAAGGACACACACACACACACACACCAACGGCTACGTGGACAACAAAACACACACACACACACACACACACACACACACACACACACACACACACACCAGCGACTACGGACAACAAAACACACACATACACACACACAGTCACCAACGACTACGTGGACAACAACAAAACACACACACACACACACACCAACGACTACGTGGACAACAAACACACACACACACACACACACACACCAACGACTACGTGGACAACAAAACACACACACACACACACCAACGACTACGTGGACAACAAAACACACACACACACACACACACACCAACGACTACGTGGACAACAAAACACACACACACACACACACACACCAACGACTACGTGGACAACAAAACACACACACACACACACACCAACGACTACGTGGACAACAAAACACACACACACACACACCAACGACTACGTGGACAACAAAACACACACACACACACCAACGACTACGTGGACAACAAACACACACACACACACACACCAACGACTACGTGGACAACAACACACACACACACACACACACACCAACGACTACGTGGACAACAAAACACACACACACACACCAACGACTACCTGGACAACAAACACACACACACACACACACACACACACACACACACACACACACACACACACACACACACACACACACACACACACACACACACACACACACATATAATA
The DNA here is from genome assembly GCF_018991925.1 of Homarus americanus. Classification (NCBI taxonomy): domain Eukaryota; kingdom Metazoa; phylum Arthropoda; class Malacostraca; order Decapoda; family Nephropidae; genus Homarus; species Homarus americanus. The sequence continues at coordinate 8,386 of NW_024731884.1, read as the reverse complement.
ATATAATGGTTGCCCCTCATGATCGAGGAAGCCGGCCCTAGGGCCACCTAGGCGTGAATTTGTTTAAGGTGTAGAAGCTGTCGCCAACACAACAACCACACCGTAAATTAACGAGCTGCTTGACCCAGTGTCAAGGAATAGTCCGAGAAGACCGGACAACTAGCCAACCGCGCTGGTTAACCATTAACCCGGAACACGATCCGCAAATCGAATATCATTCAGGTCGCTAATTACTGCTGGGTAGACAGAGGCAAATGGCGTAAAGAAACTTGTCCCTAGTTTCACCCTGCCCGGGGGTCGAACCCGGGTCTGATCGCTTGCGAGGCGAGCATGCTGACCATTACACAAACAAACACACATACACGTGTGTGTGTGTTTGTGAGTATGTGCATGTGTGTGTGTGTGTGTGTGTGTGTGTGTGTGTGTGTGTGTGTGTGTGTGTGTGTGTGTGTGTGTCTATTTTTAATTTAAACATCAGAGCAACAAACAAGAAAAAGATAGCTAAGTTATTCTACTGGCACTTTCCTGTTCATAGTTTCTCTCTAATGTAATACTGTGGAGTGCAGCCTCACTCCAGGGACCACTGTTAGGAGAACCCTTAATTATAATGTTTATTTTTGTTCCCAGTAAGGTGCTTAACATTTACGCCAGCATTTGTAATGAACGTCCAGTCCATTAAACTCTCTACTCTTTAACGATGCGTAATTGTTATGATATTTTTAGAGTTTGCCTGGGATAATCTTGGTTTGTTTTCAAACAAGATAATAGAAATTACATAGGATCGTGTGTACACTCACTAAAAGATTATTTTGCACCTTTACGGGGTTATACAATATGACACACCGGACCAAGAAATCTGATAATGCTCATCACGGCTTCTGTCGCAGTTATCGTTGTGGATGGTTTCAGAGCCAAGGGTGCAGAATATTTATTTTAGTGAGTGTACATTAATGAATAACACATCAGAACTATCACATTACTGTTGTCAATAAATTGAATCACTGTGATGAACGAAAAATCAGCACAAGCCACGAGGAAATGGTGAAACATGTAGGTTAAAGTTATGTATTTTGCCGTTGAACCACAAAATGCTACTGGTGTGGTCACTCTCGTAACCTTGGGGCAGTCTACATAGGTGTCAGATCATACCGATGGTGCCAAATGTGCGTCTTGCGTCTATAGCATTCATAAGCAAACAAAATTATTTTATTGTATTTTTTTAGTTCATATGCAAATTTGCATATGAAACCCTAACGCGATAATTTAGATCACAAGCAAATTTGCAAGAGTGTTGAGAAGTTGTAGAGCTTCAGGAACCCAAAGATGTTTCCAGAGGAATAGGAGTCTCATGCAAGTGTTATTGTTCTCACCTCTTTCCCTCTCTCCATGACCTTTCTCCTGTCAGTCGGGTGATGATCTAAAGCGAAAGACGTTTGCATTGACGAAGAGGAGTCCTGTTAGCACAAAATATTACGAATCCATGTACGAATCCATGAATGTATGAGTGAAGAAGAAATTCATATGAATGAGAGAGAGAGAGAGAGAGAGAGAGAGAGAGAGAGTAGAATAGATGAATAGTAGTGAAATAATTTGGTTGTGGCGAGAAAGTTGTTGGTCCAGAAGGCTGTGTTGGTTCTCAGAGCAGTCAACCTATACACGGGATACGGTGTTTTAGGGAATACTCAAGTCCTTACTAAAGGTAATATATTGTAGAGATTGTTTGTATAGAGGAAATTGTTATGCTTCAGAAAATACAAAAGTTGTGTTCATGAGCATTAAAAGACATTTCAAAATTACTAAAAAAATATAAAGAAAAAATTGGAAAGTATTATTACAGACAGAATATAATACTCTCGTAGGAGGGACGTATGTTAAGAAGTTCCCAGGAGAAGCAGAAGGATGGTAAGGTGCGTAGGTCGTCTCATGTTATATGGATAAAGGCTTTCAAGGCAGCGTCCCAAAAGTACTCCTCGGGTACAGGGTGGTCCTACGGTTGTGTAAAGGAAGAAAAAAAATTATTTAAAAACTTCAGGTAAGTACTTTAGACGAGTTTTACGCTCTTTGTTTTAACTCTAAAGAAGTTTAGGAGCTAAAGAGGTGGTGTATTGGCACTGTAGAGACACCAACTGCACTGGCACTGTACAGACACCAACTGTACTGGCACTGTACTGGACAATAACGTCCTTCTATATCACCATCAATAATGCAATTACTCTCATTCATCATATTGCACCACTCTTCAGACGATACCTCAAGAACTAGGGGTGGTAATTACATCCCTGGTGACGCTAAAACCTAGTGGGAGGAGGGAGGCTGTGTGAGAGAGGGGGGATAGAAAGGGAGAATGGAAGGGAGGGGGATAGGAGAAGGAGGAGTGGCAGGGAACGGGAGAGAGGGGATAGAAAGGGAGAATGGGAGGGAGGGGGATATGACAGAAAGAATGAGAGAGAGGGGAAATAGGAAGAAGTGGGAATAGAAGAGAGAAAGGAGGTGAGGAAGGATGGAGGGGGTGAGAAAGCACGTGAAGCAGTTTACACATATGTCATTATTAAACACCTTTACCTGTCACACTGGGATTCGAAAATTGACCCCCCCCCCCCCGGATTGAGGTTAGGATACACCGGGCCATCATAAACAGTACAGAGCCAAGTCTATGTTGTATTTAAAAGGGTTAATCATTAATCTATTTTCTTATTTCTGTTTGTCTCTCTACGTAATATTAGTTGGCATTATCCGTCTGAGGTCATGGGTCTTAGTCATGGTAGGTGCTGGTGGTGGAGAAAGTGGTTGTGGTAGTGGTGGTTATGGCGTGGTGATAATGGTGTAGGTAATGGATGTGGTAGTAGTGGTAGTGGTTGTGCGTGTCTATTGGTCCCTCCAATCGGTACACTAAATACGGGTTGCGTTAGATATTAGCAATTGTCAGGTTAAGTTGATTAGGTTAGATTAGTTTACATAGGTTGATTTTGGTTAGATTAGGTTAGGTTGGTTTGATGAGATTAGGTTAAAGAAAGTAGGTTGATAAAGTGACATTAGTTTAGATAGGTTGATTAGGTAAGATAGGGTTAGTTAAGTGAGATTGATTAGGTGAGATTAAATTACATAGGTTGATTAGATGAGATGGTGTTAGTTAAATGAAGCTGATTAGGTAGGATTAGGCAGGATTTGGTAGGATTAAAGTAAAGAACTTCTCGAAACTAGGCAAGCACTGACGAAAAATCAACTTAACAGCAACGTTTTAAAAGCCTGCTAATCATTGTCATTCACTGCTCTTTTAATTCATGATATTGCATAAAATTTTATCTTGAGTAATTATATATAGTAACACAAGCTAGTAAAGGTCATATAATAAATTAGTTATATTTATCGACGCGACGGATGAGAGAAGATATTACTAGACACATTACGAAATACAGCCGTGTGTTGAGCATTAGTTAACCCAAGAGAAAAAATCTATTGTATATTAGGCATTTGAAGAAGATGAACTATGCATGGATGGTATAGTTGAACATTACTGTATATTCAATTACTAATCAGTGAAAGGATGCAAGACTCAGTGAGATCTTTCACACCGAGATTGAGAAATGTGACTTGGCTTCGGTGACTCACTAGCTTGCAATAATAATGTATATTTGTCTAAGTGTTTTGTCTTCGTAACATATATTCACGTACAAAGGTCGTGAATCTTGACCCTTGTTAAGGTTAGCCACGAAAACAACGAAGATATTAAATAAATCATGAAATTTACACAATTTGGCAATGAACCGCGCACGAGGCTCACCATGTTAACTTTAAATTCTAACTTATTTTCGTAATTTCTACTATAGTCGTTTCTTTTCTTACCTGGCGGTGATAGACTAAGATGTCACGTCCCCCTTGCAGTTTACTGGCTTTCAGGAATGTTCCATTTATATTGATATATCGTAAATCAATCCACAAACAACTGTTACGCTGTTACGCTTCTCTTTTCACTAACTATTATATATATTAAGACAACTGACACTAAACATATAAAGCAACGGATAATAATGAGCACTTTATAAAGTAGAATCAAGTGTACACACCACATATTCACGCAAAAGTGTCGTTTAAGATGGACATTACGGGGAGTTAGTGGCGGCGGGAGAGCCCCTCCTGCCTCGTTATGTCAGGTACATCTTCCGCCAAGCGGACTACCTCCCTGTAACTGGGTTCTTAAGTCAATCACCGTCAAGTAAAAAAAAACCCGACTATAGTTATTGTATAGTGTATGAACCTACTTAAACACTTTACTTCTTAAAATACAATAACACGTATGAATATAAATACCAACAACAATATACCAAGTGGTTATATTAAAAATTTAAATCTATCACTGTGTTGTGATGAGTTGAAGTATAACCGACCCAAGACCATAAGCGCCTCTGTCGGTGAGTTGAGGAAACATCGAGTTGTTATGCCTGAGAACGTTAAGTAGAAAAGACGAATTTTTTTGCCCCTATTCTTGAATATCTTACAATACAAGTTCTTTCTTCATCTAAGGACAACTATACTAATTCTGGACACTTGTAGGTAAGGTGTGATTACTTTGTGAACTGTGACTTAAAAGGCCTATGGTGAATTTAAAGGACTACGAGGGTTTTAAAGTGTTGTGGTCGAATGCTCTGGCCAACTTATTCATTCAGTGATTTATGGAGATTTTACGGTGATTTTACGCAGTGACGGTCATTATACAGTGATGCAATAGTAAACTAGACAAAATACAATGATGTGACAATAACTTAGATAAAATATAGAGAGAATTAGGATAAAATAACTGGTGTTGTAGTTACATGCCAACTACGGTGCCGATTGTTTTTAACTCGGATAAAATAGGAAAATAAAGACTTGGTGTTAGTGTAAAGTGAATTAATGAAAAATAACCAAAAACTTTGTTGAAAATTGACATTAGTCTTGGATAAGTGGCGTGAAAGGTGCTAATGGCATTTAATAATATTGTATTTATGAAGACAAAATTATTAAGAATCTGGAAAATAATAGTGAGTTATAAGTGATTTTAAGTGAAAATTTATACATAAAGTGACATGCGGTGAAGTAGGCTGTACTGTACACCGCCACCACACTCCTCCCATCTTCAGCGTTAAGGTAGGTGTTGGCTAATTAACGAAAGAGATTGATATTATCTTCTGCCTCTCTCGCCTCCGTCTGACGTTCCTCCAAAATTGATCCAAAGTAGAGTAACTAGGTAACTTAACAACCTACATAATATAATCTAGGTTAATGTAATGTAGGTTGGCGTAACCTGTTTTACTTAACGTAACGTGATGTAACCTACTATAAATTAAACTTGTCGAATTCTTGGTATTTAAGTTCGGAATTATTTTTAAAATTTATAGACGGTACGTTTATAAATTTTAAATTCTTGCCATTTCACCTTGGAATTAAAATTTGGAGTTGGGATTTCACTGGAAATATTGGTATTTAATTTTTCTAATTCGATTTTGAAATTTATGGTATTGAATTTAATTTTTTAATTCTTGACATTTAACTTTGTAATTTTGGGTATTTCCCTAAAATTCTTAGCTTTTGACTTAAGATTTCAACTTTGAAATTCTTGGCATTTACCGGTATTTTGACTTTGGAACTCTTCATATATAATTTAACTTTTTTTTTTAAATTAAAGTTCTGAAATTCTTGGTACATTGTATATCTGTGAAATTCATGGGTTTATTCTGAGATTCTTAGCATTTAATTTAACTTTGGTATTCATGGTATTATGAAATGTAAGTCGAGGCTGGACAGAGAAGGTGATGATGATTCAATCTCTATTGTTTACTGACTTGGCAGGCACATCAAGTTCTCAAGATTGTCTCCACTACTACACATTTGCCACAAAGATGAAGTGAGTGTTCCTTTTCTTTTTGCCAATTTCGGAAGGAAAAAGCAAAAGTTATACCGTAAAACAAAGGGAAAAATGGTATAGTACAGTAATTATACATGATAATTTTGTCTGTGATCAAGCATTCAAGTCTTCTTGGCAAGGTTTGTAAGACAATTTTTCAGGTCATGGTTTGTGCGGGATCTGTATAGCTGGTATATATAAATTTTGTAAAGCTTTGTTAAGTAACTAATCTCGTTTGCCAAGCTTTGAAAAGGAATTAATCTTTTTGTCAAACTTTGAGAACTAATATTTTTTGCCAAGCTTTAAGAAGTAATTAATCTTTTTTGCACAGCTTTGAGAAGTAGTTAAGCTTTCTTGCCAAGCTTTGAGAAGTAATTAATGTTTGTTATCAAGCTTTGAGAAGTACCGGTAATAAATGTTTTGTCAAGCTTGAGAATAAATCTTTTTGCCAAGCTTAAAGATGTAATTGATCTTTTTTGCCAAGGGTTGAGAAGTAATTATTTTTTTGTCAAGCTTTGAGAAGTAATTAATATTTTTTGCCAAAATTAAGAAGTAATTATTCTTTTTTGCTAAGGTTTGAGAAGTAATTAATTTTTTTTGCTAATGTTTGAGAAGTAATTCAATCTTTGAGAAGTAATTAATTTTGCTAAGGTTTAGAAGTAATTACTGTAATCTTTTTGTCAACCTTTGAGAAATAATTCAATCTTGCCAAGCTTTGAAAATGGTCTCTGTAAAACTGACTGTGTTTCATTAATGAATTATGGGTTAGATTAGGTTATAGGATTGCAAAAACTGTAGCTGCTTTTCCTGGAACTGTTAGGGATTCCAAAGCCATTGTAAATTCATTTTGGTAATCATTATTTTATGTAAAACTGTAAAGGTAATAGATATTTCCTTTGAACTTTATTTAAAGCACTTTGTTAACAATTCCCGAAAGAAATAGCTAAACAAAAATTTTAAAGCAGAGCCTATTTCTACTATCTACAATATACTGATTTATATCTACTAAAGCATTAAGTTCAGCAAACCTAAAAGTCCCTAATCTATTTTTTATCAAGGTGTGTGAAGTAAAGTATGTTTAATTTTTTAATCTGTTCAGGTAAATAATATGTTTAGCTAAAACTTGTAATAGCTAGCTACTTCTCTTTTGTCAAACATAGTAAAATAATTGTTTCTTTTGCCTTTGAACTTCCGTTATTGGCTTTCTGTGTTTCTTTTATTTATTATTTTATTATTTCTTTATGGTCATGGATGTATTTTTTTCAGAACTTTATATTTTTTTCGGTGTGAATTAACTTTGCCAGCGATTAGCATTTAGTGGGATCTGTACCTAGGGTAGTGATGAACAAACATTCCTGCGATGACTATTGCTCGTATATGGTTCACTCAAAATTACAGTACAGTATACGTATGTGTATATAGTTATGAAAGATTTATAAGTTTAATTTTGAAGTTAATTATTTCTTTTACGTTATTTTTGTGTTTTAGATTCGGCAGCTATTATTATTTTTAGATATCCACTTACGCGAAGTTAGTCATCGGTCGAATATATGTGAATCCAAGCCAAGTGTCGTAATAAGTTATCTGTGGGGGAAATTTTGTTGTACTCGAAACATTTTTATATAGGCCTATGGTGTGTGTACCATGATTAAGCCTATAGCACCGTGGTGGAATATGACTCACCGTTGTTGTGGGTTACCATGACGCCAGCGGCTGTACTGTACGTTTCCGTCAAGCCTAGTGAGCTTTTATATTATTTTCATTTTGCTTTTAACTTATGTTATTGACGTTCATTTTCCTTTAATTATCGTTTTATTTATGTAAACGTTTGTTATTTTCAGTATGTTCTTTAATTTTCCTGCGAATTCCTGTTAGAAATTAGGTGCGTAAAGTGTGCAGTGTTTATGTACAAATGTTCTTACGCTGAATATTCCTTGTAAAGGGTTGACTTAAAGTTCTCTACTAAAATGAAGATATAAAAATTGCATTGAAATTAACACTGAGACTGTCGTAATTAGCTACGTTAACTCAACACTATTATGGGGACAAAACTATAGTAAAGAATCTCGAAGTATTCTGTATGATAATTTGGTCTCCTAAGGGATGCTAATTATATGTATCTAGATACGATAGATTTCTTGGTGTAATTTTGATGTTTTTATCCTTTTGTGTAATTTAGAATTTTTGTTTCAAAAGTTTAGTCTTTTTTTCACATTTTCAGTCGCCAGGAATTATTTATCGAAAGGACATTTGTGCTCCGCACCCAGTGTCTCACTAGGCTACTGGCGGAAATTTTGTCTTCTGGATACCATGATTTTAACCAAGGAATTTGGGATTATAGCGCCAGAATCTTTGTTTTAACCTGTGACATAGTGCCGGAGGATTATTTGACTTTCTGCTGTGTTGGGTACCATGGTATTGGGTACCAGGTTGAGTGATTGCAGAGCTGAAAAAATACCATCAGTAGAGGTTACCGTGATCAGACGTAGAGTAGCGTACCGATTT
>NW_024731883.1:0-25548 GCF_018991925.1 Homarus americanus | reverse complement strand
CTCAGTGTACTTCGTTCGGTGCATATTGCTGAGGTACCAAGGAGTGTCAGAGGTGTGTACCAGGGAATGTCAGTGAGTACAGGATTGTCAGAGGTGTACCTGGGGTATCAAGAGGTGGCCTGGGAGTGTCAGAGGTGGACCTGGGTGTCAGGGGTGTACCTGGGAGGTGTGCAGGGTGTACCTGGGAGTGTCTGGTGGCCGGGGTGTCAGAGGAGTACCTGGGGAATGTCAGAGGGTGTATCTGAGGAGTGTCAGGGTGTGCCAGGGTGTCCAGTACCTGGGAGTGACATTGGTGTACAGGAGTGTCAGGGGGTGTACCTGGCAGTGTCAGAGATGGCCACCTGGGAGTTTCTGAGGTGTACCTGGGAGGTGTCTGACGTGTACTGAGTGTCAGGGGAGGGCCAGGGAGTGTAAAGGGTGTACTGGGGTGTCAGAAGTGTGCACCTGGGGTTGTCGGTGGTGCACCTGAGTGTCAGAGGTGAGCCAGGGGTACCAGAGGTGAACCAGGGAGTGTCAGAGGTGTACCTCAGGAGTATCCGGAGGTGTACATGGGAGTATCGGAGGTGTGACTGGGAGTGTCCAGGAGGTGTACATGGGAGTGTCAGAGGGTGTGCAGGAGTGTCAGGGAGTACCTGGGAGGTGTCAAGGTGTACCTGGGAGTATCAGGTGTAACCTGGGAATATCAGGAGGTGTACCTGGTAGTTGCCAGAAGGTAGCCCTTGAGTGTCGGGAGTGTACCACAGGAATGTCACAGGAGTACCTGGGGAGTGTCAGAGAGGTGTACCTGGCTTGATCTCAGAGGTGGCCTGGGAAGTGTCAGAGGTGTACCGGGGAATGTCCGGTGGTGTACCTGGGAATGTCAAGAGGTGTACCTGGGAGAATCAGGGTGTGCATTGGGAGTGTCAGTGGTGTACAGGGTGTCAGAGGGGTGTACTGGGGTGTCCAGAGGTGTACCTGGGAGTGTCAGAGGTGTACTGGGAGTATTTGGGAGTACTTGGGAGGGTCAAAGGTACCTGGGAGTGAGGAGTTGTACCTGGGAGTGTCAGTAGGTAGCCTGTGAGTGTCAGAGTGTACCTGGGAGTGTCACTCGTGTACCTGGGAGTGTCAGAGGTGTCCACCTGAAGGGTGTCGAGGTGTACCTGGGATTATCAGGAATTGGCCACCTGGGAGTGTCAGGGTGTACCTGGGAGTGTTAGGGGTGTACCTGGGAGTGTCAGAGGTTGTACCTGGGGTATCGGAGTTTGCCTGGGTGTCAGGGGGTGGCTGGGGTGTCAGAGGTGTACAGGGAATGTCGGTGGGTACCTAGGGTGTAGAGGTGTACCTGGGGTGTCAGGGTGTGCAGGGGTGTCGGTGGGTACCTGGGAGTGTCAAAGGTGTACCTGGCAGTGTCAAGGTGTACCTGGGGGTGAGAGGTGTACCTGGGAGTGTTAGGAGCACCTGGGGTGTCAGAGGTGTACCTGGGGTATCGTGGTGTACCTGGGAGTGTCAGAGGTGTGGCCAGGGTGTCTGGGTGTACCAGGAGTGTCCAGTGGTGTACCTGGGAGTGTGTCAGGGGTGGCCCTGGCGGTGTCGAGATACCTGGGGTTTCTGGGTGTCCACCAGGAGTGTCTGGCATTGTACGCTGGGGTGTCAGGGGAGAACCTGGGAGGTGTCAGAGGTGTACCTGGGGATTAAGTGTACAGAATTGTCAGAGGGGTGTACCTGGGAGTGTCAGAGGTGAGCAGGGTACCGAGGTGAGCAGGGTGTCAGAGGTGTACCTGGGAGTATCGAGGTGGCCACATGGGAGGTATCGGAGAGGTGTGTAACTGGGGTGTCCAGAGGTGTACATGGGGTAATAGAGGTGTACAGGGAGTGTCAGGGGTACCTGGGAGTGTCAAGGTATGCCTGGGAGTATCAGGAGGTGTAACCCAGGAATATCGGAGGTGTACCTGGTAGTGCCAGAGGTGTACATGGGAGTGTCGGAGGTGTACTCCGGAATGTCACAGGGAGTACCAGGGTGTCAGAGGGTGTGCCTGGCAGTGTCAGAGGTGTGCCTGGGGTGTCAGAGAGGTGTACCAGGGAATGTCAGTGGGTACCTGGGATGTCAGAGAGGTGTGCACCTGGGAAATCAGAGGTGTGCATTGGAGTGTCAGTGGTGTACACAAGTGTCAGAGGTGTACCAAGTGTCAGGGGTGTGCCTGGGGTGTCAGAGGTGTACCTGGGGTGTAGGGAGGGTGCCTGGAAGGTATCGGAGGTGTACCTGGGAGTTTCAGAGGTGTACCTGGGAGTGTCAGGAGGGTGCCAAGTGTCAGAGGTGTACCAGGGAATGTCAGTGGGGTGCCTGGGAGTGTGTCAGAGGTGGCACCTGGGAGTATCAGAGGTGTACCTGGGAGTTGTCAGAGTGTACCTGGGAGTGTCAGGGGTGTATGGGAGTGTCAGAAGGTGGCACAGGGAGTGTCAGGGGTACACTGGGAGTGTCAAGGTGTACTGGGAGTATGGAGGTGTAAACTGGGAATATCAGTGTACCTAGGGTGCCAGAGTTGGTACATGGGAGTGTAGGAGATGTGCAGGAATGTGCTGAGTACCAGGGAGTGTCAGAGGTGTGCATGGCAGTCAGAGGTGTCCTGGGGGTGTCAGAGGTGTGCAGGAATGTCAGTGGGTACGCTGGGAATGTCAGGGGGTACTTCAGGGAATGTAGGTGGGAGTGTCAGGGTGTACCTGGGAGGTGTCGTAGGTGTGCCTGGGGTGTCGGAGGTGTGCATGGGTGTCAGAGGGTACCTGGGAGGGTCAAAGTGCACCAAGGGTGTCAGAGGTGTACCTGGGTTGTCAGTGGTGTTGCCTGGTGTCAAGGTGTGCCTGGGAGTGTCACTCGTTGTACCTCTGAGGTGTCAGGGTGTGTACCTGAGAAGTGTCAAGGTGTACACTGGGTATCGGGGGTGTACAAGTGTCAGGGGGTGTACAGGAGTGTTGGGGTTGTGCCTGGGAGTGTCAGAGGTTGTACCTGGGAGCGTGAATTTCCTGGGTAGTAGAGGTTGTGCCTGGGGTATCGGAGTGTGCCTGGGAGTATCAGGAGGTGGCCTGGGGTGTCGGTGGGGTACCTGGGAGGTGTAAGGGGTGGCACACTTTTGTCAGAGAGTGGCCTGGGGGTGTCAGAGGTGTACCTGGGAGTGTCAGGGGTTGTGCCTGGTGTCAAGTGCCTAGTGTTGTGGGGTGTGCAGGGAATGTGGGTTGGGTTCCTGGGGTGTCAGGAGGGTGTACCTGGGGTATCAGAGGTGTACCTACCAGGAGTTGTCAGAGGTGGACCTGGGAGTGTCGGGGGGTGTACACCTAGTGTCTCGAGGTGTCCTGCAGGGTGTCTGAGGTGTACCTGGGAGTAGGAGTACACAGAATGTCAGAGGTGTATCTGGGAGTGTCACCGGGGTGTACCTGGGAGTTCAGAGGTGTCCTGCAGGGGGGTGACAGTGGTGTGCCTGGGAGGTGTCAGGGGGTGTACCTGGCAGTGTCAGAGATGTGCCTCAGGAGTTTCTGGTGTACCTGGGAGTGTCTGACGCGTGTTGCTGGGAGTGTCAGGGAACCAGGGAGTGTAGGGGTGTGCCTGGGGGTGTCAGAGGTGTGCCTCTGGGGTGTCAGAGGTGTGCCTGGGAGTGTCGGGGTGGTTTCCAGGGAGTACCAGAGGTGGGAGCCAGGCGGTGTCTGGTGTGCCTATAGGGTATGGGAGGTGTACAGGGAGTATCGGAGGTGTAACTTTGAGTGTCAGAGGTGTACATGGGAGTGTCAGGGTGTACCGGGGAGTGTCAGGGGAGTACTGGGGTGTCAAGGTGTACCTGGGGTATCGGAGGTGTAACCTGGGAATATCAGTGTACCTGTGGTGCCAGGAGTGGTGTACATGGGAGTGTCGGAGATGTGCCTGGGAATGTCACAGGAGTACCAGGGAGTGTCAGAGGTGTACCTGGCAGTCTCAGAGGTGTACCTGGGGTGTCAGAGGTGTACCAGGAATGTCAGTGGAGTACCAGGGGAATGTCAGGAGTTGTACTTGGGAAATCAGAGGTGTGCGTGGGAGTGTCAGTGGGTGTGCCTGGGAGGTGTCAGAAGGCACTGAAGTGTCAGAGGTGTACCTGGGAGTGTCAGAGGTAGCCTGGGGAGTGTTAGAGAGTACCTTGGAGGTCAAAGGAGTACAGGGTGTCAGGAGTGTACCTGGTAGTGTCAGTGGTGTACCTGTGAGTGTCAGAGGTGGCCAGAGGGATTGTCACTCCGTGTACCTGGGAAGTGTCAGAGGTGGCCTGAGTGTCAGAGGTGTACCTGGGAGTATCAGAGGTGTACCTGGGAGTGTCAGGGTGTACCTTCTGGGAAGTGTTGAGGTAGTACCTAGTGTCAGAGGTACCTGGGGTATCGGGGTTTACCTGCTGGGAGTGTCAGGGTGTACTGGGGTGTCAGGGGTGTACCAGGAATGTCAGTGGTGTACTGGGGGTGTCAGAGGTGTACCTGGGAGTGTCAGAAGGTGTACCAGGGAGTGTCAGTGGAGTACCTGGGAGTGTCAAGGTGGACGGCAGTGTCAGGGTGTACCTGGGTGTCCAGAGGTGTACCTGGGAGTGTTAGAGAGCACCTGGGAGTGTCAGAGGCCAGTACTTGGAGTATCATTGGTGGCCTGGGAGTGTCAGAGGTATGGTCCTGGGAGTGTCAAGGGTATACAAGGTGTCAGTAGTGTACCTAGGGAGTGTCAGGGGTGTACCTGGAGTGTCAGGAATGCACCTGGGAGTTTCAGAGGGTGTGCCTGGGAGTGTACGGCGATGCAGTGTCGGGGAGTACAGGAGTGTAAGGTGTACCTGGGGTGTCAGGGGCCTGGGGTGTCAGAAGGTGTACCTGGGGTGTCAGGGGTGTACCAGGGGTATCAGAGGGTGAGACAGGAGTGTCAGAGAGGTGTACCTAGGGTATCAGGTGGCATGGGAGTATAGGAGGTGTAACTGGGAGTGGCGGGTTGTACATGAAGTGTCAGAAATTATACCTAGGAGTGTCAGTGGTGTACCTGGAGTGTCAAGCGTTAGCCTGGGAGTATCAGAGGTGTACCCTTGGAATATGGTCCTAGGGTGCCAGAGGGTGCTAGGAGTATGGAGTGTACTTGGGAATTGTCACAAGTACCAGGGAGTGTCCAGAGGTCAGCACCTGGGAGTGTCAGAGGTGTACCTGGGGTGTCAGAAGGTAGCCCTGGAATGTCAGGTGGTACGCAAGGGAATGTCAGAATGTACCTGGAAAATCAAGGGTTGTACGTGGGAGTGTCAGTGGTGTACACCAGGAGTGTCAGGGGTGTACACAGGGAGTGTCAGAGGTGTACCTAGTGTCAGAGGTGGCACAAGGAGTGTCAGAAAGTACACAGGAGGGTCAGAGTACCTGGGGTGTCAGAGGTGTACCTGAAGTGGTGTATCCAGTGAGCCAGCTGCCAAGTGTCAGAAGGTGGCCACACAGATTGTCAAATTGTACCAAGTGTCAGAGAGGTGCCACCAGTGTCAGAGTAGCCAGGAGTATCAGAGGTGTACCTGGGGTGTCAGAGGTAGTACCTGGGAAGTGTCAGGGAGGTGCTACCAGGAGTGTCAAGGTGTACCTGGGTGTCGAGGTGCACCTGGAAGTGTCAGAAGGTGGCCTGGGAGTGTCAGGGGTGTACCAGGGAGTGTCAGTGGAGTACCTGGGGTGTCAGAGGTGTACCTGGGGTGTCAGAGGTGTGCTGGGGTGTCAGTGGTGTACACCAGGGTGTCAGAGGTGTACCTGGCAGTGTCAAGGTGTGCCTGGGAGTGTCAGAGGTGGCCACCAGGAGTGTCAGAGGTGCACCTGGGAGTGTCAGAAGGTAGCCTGGGAGTATCGTGGTGTACCTGGGAGTGTCAGAGGTGTATTTGGGAGTGTCTGGGGGTGTACCTGGGAGTGTCAGTGGTGTACCTGGGTGTCAGGGGTGTACCTGGCAGTGTCAGAGATGTACCTGGGAGTTTCTGAGGGGTGTACCTGGGAGTGTCACGGCGGTACCTGGGAGTGTGTCAGGGAGAGCCGGGGGTGTAGAGGGTGTGCCTGGGGTGTCAGAGGTGGCCGCAGGTGTCAGGGGGTGTACCTGGGGTGTCAGAGGTGAACCAGGGGGTACCAGAGGTGAACCAGGGGATGTCAGAGGTGTACCTGGGAGTATCGGAGGTGGCCACAGGGAGTATGGGAGGTGCTGCTGGGGTGTCAGAGGTGTACATGGGAGTGTCAGAGGTGTGCCAGGGAGTGTCAGGGGGTACCTGGGGTGTCAAGTGTGCCTGGGAGTATCGGAGGGTGTAACCCGTTGGAATATCGGAGGTGTGCCTAGGGTGCCAGAGGTTTTACATGGGAGTGTCGGGAGATGTGCTCAGGAATGTCTCAGGAGTACCAGGGAGTGTCAGAGGTGTACCTGGCAGTGTCAAGGGTGTACACACTGGGGTGTCAGAGGTGTACCAGGGAATGTCGGTGGAGTACCTGGGAATGTCAGGGAATGTACCTGGGAAAATCAGAGGTGTACATTGAGGTGTCAGGTGAGGTGGCAAGTGTCAGAGGTAGCACAGGAGTGTCAGAGGTGGCACTGAGTGTCAGAAGGTGGCACTTGGGAGTGTCAGAGGAAGTACCTGGGAGGGTCAAAGAGTACCTGGGAGTGTCAGAGGTTGTACCTGTAGTGTCAGTGGTTGTGCCTGTGAGTGTCAGAGGTGTACCTGGGGTGTCACTCGTGTGTACCTGGGAGTGTCAGGGTGTGCCTGAAAGTGTCAAGGTGTGCCTGGGAGTATCAGAGGTTGTGCCTGGAGTGTCAGGGAGTGTGCCAGGGAGTGATAGGGGGTGTACCTGGGAGGTGTCAGAGGTGTGCCTGTGAGTATGGGAGATTTACCTGGGAGTGTCAGAGGTGTACTGGGGTATCGGAGGTGTACCTGGGAGTATCGGAGGTGGCCTGGGAGTGTCAGTGGTACCTGAGGAGTGTCAGGTGTACCTGGCTTTGTCGGGTGCTAGAGGTGTGGGACTGTGGGGTGTCAGAGGTGGCCAGTTACCTGGGAGTGTCAGAGTACCTGGGAGTGTCAGGGGTTGTGCCAGGGAATGTCAGTGAGTGCCTGGATTGTCAGGGGTGTGCCTGGGGTATCAGAGGTGTACCTGGGTGTAATGAGGTGGACCTGGGGTGTGGGGTGTGCCTGGAGTGTCTGTAGTTGTACCTGGGAAGTGTTTTAGAGTACATGGGAATGTCAGAGGTATCTGGGAGTGTCTGGGGGTAGCCTGGGGTGTCAGAGGGTGGTACCTGGGAGTGACAGTGGTGTGCCTGGGGAGTGTCAGGGTGTGCCTGGCAGTGTCAGAGATGTGCCTGGGAGTTTCTGAGGTGTGCCTGGGGTGTCTGACGTGTGTACCTGGGAGTGTCAGGGGAGGGAGCAGGGGGTGGAAGAGGTGGCCTGGGAATGTCAGGTGGTGTACCAGGAGTGTCAGAGGTGTGCCTGGGGTGTTGAGGTGAGCAGGGAGTGCCAGAGGTGAACCAGGGGGTGTGCTGAGGTGTACCTAGGAGTATCGGAGGTGTGCATGGGGAGTATCGGAGGTGTAGCTTTAGAGTGTCAGAGGTGTACATGGGAGTGTCAGAGGTGTACCAGGGAGGTGTCGGGGAGTACCTGGGGGTGTCAAACGTGTACCGGGAGTATCGGAGGTGTAACCCTTGGAATATCAGGTGTACCTAGGGTGCCAGAGGTGTACATGGGGTGTGTCGGAGATGGCTTGGGAGAATGCAGGAGTGCCAGGGGTGTCAGGAGGTGTGCCTGGCAGTGTCAGAGGTGTACCTGGGGTTGTCAGAGGTGTACCAGGGAATGTCAGTGGAGTGCAGGAATGTCAGAGGATGGCCTGGGAAAATCAGAGGTGTACGTGGGAGTGTCAGTGGTGTACCTGGGAGTGTCAGAGGTGTACCCGAGTGTCAGAGATTGTGCCTGGGAGTGTCAGAGGTGTGCCTGGGGTGTCAGAGGTACCTGGGAGGGGTCAAGGGTACCAGGGGTGTCAGAGGTGTGACCTGGTAGTGTCAGTGGTGGCCTGTGAGGTGTCAGAGGTGTGCCTGGGAGTGTCACTCGTGGCCTGGGAGTGTCAGGGGTGTACACTGAAGGTGTCAAGGGGTTGTACCTGGGGTATCAGAGGTGTACCTGGGGTGTCGGGGTGTACCAGGGGTGATAGGGGGTGTGCCTGGGTGTCAGAGGTGTACCTGTGAGTATCGGAGATTTACCTGGGGTGTCAGAGAGGTGTCCTGGGAGTATCAGGAGGTGTACCTGGGAGTATCGGAGGTGTGCCTGGGAGTGTCAGTGGGTACCTGGGATTGTCAAGGTGTACCTGGCACTGTCAGAAGGTGTGCCTGGGGGTGTCAGGGTGTACCTGGGAGTGTCAGGTGTGCCTGGGAGTGTCGGAGGGTGCCCGGGGTGTCAGAGGTGTGCAGGGAATGTCGTGAGTACCTGGGAGTGTCAGGGAGGTGTGCCTGGGAGTGTCAGAGGTGGCCTGGGGTGTCAGAGGTGGACCTGGGAGTGTCGGGGTGTGCCTGGGAGTGTCAGAGGTGTACCTGGGGTGTCAGAGGAGGTACTGGGAGTGTCAGGGGTGTATCTGGGAGTGTCTGGGGGTGTACCAGGGGTGTCAGAGGTGTGCCTGGGGTGACAGTGTACCTGGGAGTGTCAGGGGTGTACCTGGCAGTGTCAGGGATGTGCCTGGGAGTTTCTGAGGTGTGCCTGGGGTGTCACGGTTGTACCTGGGTGTCAGGGGAACAGGGAGTGTAGAAGGTGTGCCTGGGAGTGTCAGGGAGGTGGCCTGGGGTGTCAGAGGGTGGCCGAGGGTGTCAGGTGAGGCAAGGGGTGCCAGGGTGAACCAGGGGAGTGTCTGAGGTGTGTCTGGGAGTATCGGAGGGTGTACTTGGGAGTGTCAGGAGGTGTAACTGGGGTGTCAGAGGTGTACCAGGGGTGTCAGGGGTACCTGGGTGTGTCAAAAGTATGGGTTGTGACCTGGGGTTGTGGGTGCGTAGTGCCTGGGGTGGCGGGGTGTGAGATAGCCACATGGGAATGTCACAGGAGTACCAAGTGTCAGAGGTGTGCCTGAGCGTCTCAGAGTGTGCCTGGGGTGTCAGGAGGTGTGCCAGGGAATGTCAGTGGACTGCCTGGGAATGTCAGAGGTGTGCCTGGGAAAAGTAAGGGTGGCCGTGGGAGTGTCAGTGGTGTGCAGGAGTGTCAGAGGTGTGCCTGGGGTGTCAGAGGTGTGCCTGGGAGTGTCAGAGGTGTGCCTGGGGTGTCAGAGGAGTACCTGGGAGGGTCAAGGTGTGCCTGGGAGTGTCAGAGGGTGTACGCTGGTAGGTGTCAGTGGTGTACCTGTGAGTGTCAGAGGTGTACCTGGGGAGTGTCACTAGTGCCTGGGAGTATCAGAGTGTGCCTGGAAGTGTCAGAGGTGTGCCTGGGGAGTATCAGAGGTGTGCATGGGAGTGTCGGGGTGTGCCTGGGAGTGTTGGGGTGTGCCTGGGGTGTCAGAGGTGTGCCTGGGGAGTGTCGGAGTTTGCCTGGGAGTGTCAGAGTGCCTGGGAGTGTCAGAGGTGTACCTGGGAGTGTCAGTGGTGTGCCTGGGAATGTCAGAGGTGCCTGGGAGTGTCAGGGTGTGCCTGGGAGTGTCTGATGTGCCTGGGAGTGTCAGAGGTGCCTGGGATGTTGGGGTGTATTTGGGAGTGTCTGGGGTGTGCCTGGGGAGTGTCAGTGTGGTGTGCCTGGGAGTGTCAGGGGTGTGCCTGGCAGTGTCAGAGATGTGCCTGGGGTTTCTGAGGAGTGGGGTGTCTGGCGTGTGCCTGGGGTGTCAGGGAGAACCAGGGGAGTGTAGAGGTGTGCCTGGGAGTGTCAGGAGTGTGCAGGAGTGTCGGTGTGCCTGGGGAGTGTCAGAGGTGAACCAGGGGTGCCAGAGGTGAACCAGGGGAGTGTCTGAGGTGTACCTGGGAGTATCAGGAGGTGTGCATGGGAGTATCAGGTGAAACTGGGAGTGTCAGAGGTGTACATGGGAGTGTCAGGGTGTGCCAGGGGAGTGTCAGGAGTACCTGGGAGTGTCAAGGTGTGCCTGGGGTATCGGAGGTGTAACCTTGGAATATCGGAGGTGTACCTAGAGGTGCAGAGGTGTACATGGGAGTGTCGGAGATGTACCTGGGTAAGTGCCAGGGAGTGTCAGAGTGTGCCTGGCAGTGTCAGAGGTGTACCTGGGGTGTCAGAGGTGTACCAGGGAATGTCAGTGGAGTGCTGGGGAATGTCAGAGATGTGCCTGGGAGAAAATCAGGGGTGTGCGTTGGGGGTGTCAGTGGTGTGCCTGGGGTGTCAGAGGTGTGCCTGAAGTGTCAGGAGGTGTGCCTGGGAGTGTCAGAGGTGTGCCTGGGGTGTCAGAGGAGTACCTGGGAGGGTCAAAGTGCCTGGGAGTGTCAGGGTGTACCTGGTAGTGTCAGTGGTGTGCCTGTGAGTGTCAGAGGTGTACCTGGGAGTGTCACTCGTGTGCCTGGGAGTGTCAGGGTGTGCCTGAAAGTGTCAGGTGTGCCTGGGGTATGAGGTGTGCCAGTGTCAGGGGTGTGCCTGGGAGTGTTGGGGGTGTGCCTGGGAGTGTCAGGGTGTGCCTGGGAGTGTCAGAGTTACCTGGGAGTGTCAGAGGTGTACCTGGGGGAGTCGGAGGTGTACCTGGGATTATCGGAGAGGTGTACCTGGGAGTGTCAGTGGAGTGCCTGGGAGTGTCAAGGTGTGCCTGGGCACTGTCAGAGGTGTGCCTGGGGGTGTCAGAGGTGTACCTGGGAGTGTCAGAGGTGTGCCTGGGGTGTCAGGAGGGTGCCTGGGAGTGTCAGGAGGTGTGCCAGGGAATGTCAGTGGAGTGCCTGGGGTGTCAGAGGGGTGTACCTGGGAGTATCGAGGTGTGCCTGGGAGTGTCAGAGGTGGACCTGGGGTGTCAGGGGGTGTGCCTGGGAGTCTGAGGTGTGCCTGGGGAGTGTAGAGAAGTGCCTGGGAATGTCAGAGGTGTACCTGGGAGTGTCAGGGGTGTGCCTGGGGTGTCAGAGGTGTGCCTGGAGTGTCAGAGGTGTGCCTGGGAGTGTCAGAGGTGTGCCTGGGAGTGTCAGAGGTGTGCCTGGGGAGTGTCAGAGGTGTGCCTGGGGTGTCAGAGGTGTGCCTGGGGAGTGTCAGAGGTGTGTGCCTGGGGAGTGTCAGAGTGTGCCTGGGGTGTCAGAGGTGTGCCTGGGAGTGTCAGAGGTGTGCCTGGGAGTGTCAGGATGTGCAGGGGGTGTCTGAGGTGGCTGGGGTGTCAGGGTGTACCAGGGGTGTAAGAGGTGTGCCTGGGGTGTCAGAATTGCAAGTGTCAGAGGTGTGCCTGGGAGTATCGGAGGTGTGCCTGGGAGTGTCAGAGGTGTACCTGGGGTGTCAGTCTAGTACCTGGGAGTGTCAGAGGTGTACCTGGCAGTGTCAGAGGTGTGTGCCTGGGGTGTGAGAGTGTGCCTGGGAGTGTCGGAGGGGGTACCTGGGAGTGTCAGAGGTGTGCCAGGGAATGTCAGTGGTGTGCCTGGGGTGTCAGAGGTGTGCCTGGGAATTATCAGGGGTGTGCAAGTGTCAGAGGTGTGCAGTGTCAGGGTGTGCCTGGGAGTGTCTGAGGTGTGCCTGGGGTGTCAGAGGGGTGCCTGGGAATGTCAGAGGGTGTCTGGGGTGTCAGGGGTGTGTGCCTGGGGTGTCAGAGGTGTGCCTGGGGAGTGTCAGAGGAGTGTCGGAGTACCTGGGAGTGTGGGGGTGTGTGGGAGGTGTGCCTGGGGTGTCAGAGGTACCTGGGGAGTGTCAGAGGGTACCTGAGAATCCAGGGTGTATGTGGGGTGTCAGGGGTGTGCCTGGGGTGTCAGAGATGCCTGGGAGTGTGAGGTGTGCCTGGGGTGTCAGGGGTGTGCCTGGGGTGTCAGAGGTGTGCCTGGGGTGTCAGAGGTGTACCTGGGAGTGTCAGAGGTGTGCCTGGAGTGTCAGAGGTGTGCCTGGGGAGTGTCAGAGGGTACCTGGGGAGGTCACAGGTGTGCCTGGGAGTGTCAGAGGTGTGCCTGGGGTTGTCAGAGGTGTGCCTGGGAGTGTCAGGGTGTGCCTGGGGTGTCGTGTGCCTGGGGAGTGTCAGAGGTGTGCAGGTGTCAGAGGTGTGCCTGGGAGTGTCAGATGTGCCTGGGGTGTCAGGGGTGTGCCTGGGGAGTGTCTGGGGTGTGCCTGGGGTGTCAGGGGGAGGGAACCAGGGGTGTCAGGAGGTGTGCCTGGGGTGTCAGGGTGTGCCTGGGGTGTCAGAGATTGCCTGGGGTATGGGGTGTGCCTGGGAGTGTCAGGTGTACCTGGGGTGGAGGTGTGCCTGGGTGTCAGTCTGGTACCTAGGAGTCAAGGTGTACCTGGCAGTGTCAGAGGTGTGCCTGGGGTGTCAGAGGTGTACCTGGGTGTCAGAGGTGTGCCTGGGGAGTGTCGGAGGGTACCTGGGGAGTGTCAGAGGTGTGCCAGGGAATGTCAGTGGGTACCTGGGAGTGTCAGGGTGTGCCTGGGGTATCAGAGGTGTGCCTGGGAGTGTCAGAGTGTACCGGGTGTCAGGGGTGTGCCTGGGAGTGTCTGAGGTGTACCTGGGAGTGTCAGAGGGAGTGCCTGGGAATGTCAGAGGTGTATCTGGGAGTGTCTGGGGTGTGCAGAGGTGTACCTGGGGAGTGTCAGAGGTGTACCTGGGTGTCAGAGGAGTGCCTGGGGTATCAGAGGTGTATCTGGGGAGTGTCTGGGGTGTGCCTGGGGTGTCAGGGAGGTGCCTGGGAGTGTCGGGTGCCTGGGGTGTCAGAGGTGTGTGGGAGTGTCTGGGGTGTGCCTGGGGTCAGAGGTGTGCCTGGGAGTGTCAGGGGTGTACCAGGGAGTGTCAGAGGTGCTGGGGAGTGTCAGGGTGTGCCTGGGAGAGTCAGGGTGTGCCTGGGAGTGTGTCAGAGGTGTGCCTGGGGTGTCAGAGGTGTGCCAGGGGTGTCGTGGGTACCTGGGAGTGTCAAGGTGTGCCTGGCGGTGTCAAGGTGTGTGCCTGGGGGTGTCAGAGGTGTGCCTGGGGAGTGTCAGAGGGTGTGCCTGGAGTGGAGGGTGCCTGGGGTGTCAGAGGGTGTGCCAGGGAATGTGCAGTGGAGTGCCAGTGTCAGAGGTGTACCTGAATTGTCAGGTGTACCTGGGTGTCAGAGGGTGTGCCTGGGAGCGTCAGGGTGCAGGGGTGTCTGAGGTGTGCCTGGGGTGTCAGAGGGGTGCCTGGGAATGTCAGAGGTGTGTTTGGGAGTGTCTGGGCCTGGGGAGTGTCAGAGGTGTACCTGGGGTGACAGTGGTGTGCCTGGGGTGTCAGGGGTGTGCCTGGCAGTGTCAGAGATGTGCCTGGGGAGCGTCTGAGGTGTGCCTGGGGGTGTCTGAGGTGTGCCTGGGGTGTCAGAGAACCAGGGGGTGTAATAGGTGTGCCTGGGGTGTCAGAAGTATGCCTGGGAGTGTCAGAGGTACCTGGGGGTATGGGAGGTGGCCTGGAGTATCGGAGGTGTGCCTGGGAGTGTCAGTGGAGTACCTGGAGTGTCAAGGTGTGCCTGGCACTGTCAGGTGCCTGGGAGTGTCAGGGTGTACCAGGAATGTCAGTGGAGTGCCTGGGAGTGTCAGAGGTGTGCCTGGGGTATCAGAGGTGTGCCTGGGAGTGTCAGAGGGTGGACCTGGGGAGTTCAGGGGTGGCCTGGGGTGTCTGAGGTGTGCACCAGTGTGGAAAGGTGCCTGGGATGTCAGGTGTGTCTGGGAGTGTCTGGGGTGTGCAGGTGTCAGAGGTGTGCCCTGGGTGAGCAGTGGTGTGCAAGGTGTCAGGGGTGTGCCTGGCAGTCAGAGATGTGCCTGGGGTTTCTGAGGTGTGCCTGGGGAGTGTCTGACGTGTGCACCTGAGTGTCAGGGAGAACCAGGGAGTGTAAGAGGGTGTGCCTGGGGTGTCAGAGGTGTGCAAGTGTCAGAGGTGAACCAGGGAGTACTAGAGGTGAACCAGGGGAGTGTCTGAGGTGGCCTGGGGAGTATCGGAGGTGTGCATGGGGGTATTGGAGGTGTGACTGGGAGTGTCAGAGGGTGCATGGGGATGTCAGGGTTGGCAGAACTGCCAGGGGTGCACAGAGTGTCCAAGGGTGTGCAGAGTTGTCAGGTGTGACCTAGGATGTCAGAGGTGCATAGGTGCCTGAGGGTGTGCATGGAGGTGTCGGAGATGTGCTACATGAGATGCAGGAGGAGACCAGGGGTGTCAAGGTGTGCCTGGCGGTGTCAAGGTGTACCTGGGGGGTGTCAGGAGGTGTGCCAGGGAATGTCAGTGGAGTGCCTGGGAATGTCAGAGGTGTGCCTGGGAGAATCAGAGGTGTGCACGTGGGAGTGTCAGCGGTGTGCCTGGGAGTGTCAGGGTGTACCTGGGAGTGTCAGAGGTGTGCCTGGGGTGTCAGAGGGTGTACCTGAGGTGTCAGAGGTACCGGAGGATCAAGGAGTGCCAGTGTCAGAGTGTGCCTGGTGGTGTCAGTGGTGTGCCTGTGGTGTCAGGAGGTGTGCAGCAGGTGTCACTTGTGTGCCTGGGGTAGTGAGAGGTGTGCCTGGAGTGTCAGAGGTGTGCCTGGGGTATCAGGGTGTACCTGGGAGTGTCAGGGGTGTACCTGGGGTGGGGTGTAACTGGGAGTGTCGGAGGTGTAATTGGGGAGTGTCAGAGTGTGCCTGGGAGTGTCAGAGGTGTGCCTGGGAATGTCAGAGGTGTACCTGGGAGTATCAGAGGTGTACCTGGAGTGTCAGGGGTGTGCCAGGGAGAGTCTGAGGTGTACCTGGGTGTCAGGGTGTGTGCAGGAGGTCAGAGGTGTACCTGGGGTGTCAGGGGTGCAAGAGTGTCAGGGAGGTGTACCGGGGAGTGAACAGTGGTGCGCAGAGTGTCAAGGGTGTACCTGGCAGTGTCAAGTTGTACCTGGGGTGTCAGAGGTGTGCCTGGGGGTGTCAGAGGTGTGCCTGGGGTGTCAGAGGGGTGCCTGGGAGTGTCAGGTGTACCAGGGAATGTCAGTGGAGTACCTGGGGTGTCAGAGGTGTACCTGGGAGTATCAGGGGTGTACCTGGGAGTGTCAGAGGTGTACCTGGGAGCGTCAAGGTTGTACCTGGGAGTGTCTGAGGTGTACCTGGGAGGTCAGAGGAGTACCTGGGAATGTCAGAGGTGTATTGGGAGTGTCTGGGTGTACCTGGGAGTGTCAGAGGTGTACCTGGGAGTGACAGTGGTGTACCTGGGAGGTCAGGGGTGTACCTGGCAGTGTCAGAGATGTACCTGGGAGCGTCTGTGCCTGGGAGTGTCTGAGGTGTACCTGGGAGGTCAGGGGAGAACCAGGAGTAATAGGTGTGCCTGGGAGTGTCAGAAGTATACCTGGAGTGTAGAGGTGTACCTGGGAGTATAGAGGCACTGGGAGTATCGGAGGTACATGGGAGTGTCAGGTGAGTACCTGGGAGTGTCAAAGGTGTACCTGGCACTGTCAAGGTGTACCTGGGAGTGTCAGAGGTGTCACCAGGGAATGTCAGGAGTACCTGGAGTGTCAGAGGTGTACCTGGGAGTATCAGAGGTGTACCTGGGAGTGTCAGAGGTGGACCTGGGAGTGTCAAGGGTGTACCTGAGAGTGTCTGAGGTGTACCTGGGAGTGTAAGAAGAGTACCTGGGAATGTCAGAGGTGTATCTGGGAGTGTCTGGGGTGTACCTGGGAGTGGGGAGGTGTACCTGGGAGTGACAGTGGTGTACCTGGGAGTGTCAGGGGTGTACCTGCAGGTCAGAGACATATGGGAGTTTGAGGTGTACCTGGGAGTGTCTGACGTACCTGGGAGTGTCAGGGGAGAACCAGGGAGTGTAAGAGGTGTACCTGGGAGGTGTGAGGTACCTGGGAGTGTCAGAGGTCTGGGAGTGTCAGGGTGTACCTGGGAGTGCCTAGAGTACCTGGAAATGTAAGAGGAGTACCTGGGAATGCCAGAGGTGTAACTGGGAGTGTCTGGGGTGTACTTGGGAGTGTCAGAGGTGTACCTGGGAGGACAGTGGTGTACCGAGATGTCAGGGGTGTACCTGGCAGTGTCAGAGATGTACCTGGAGTTTCTGAGGTGTACCTGGGATGCCTGACGTGTACCTGGGGAGTCAGGGGAGAACCAGGGAGTGTAAGAGGTGTACCTGGGAGTGCCAGAAGTGTACCTGGGAGTGTCAGAGGTGTACCTGGGAGGCTGGGAGGAACCAGGAGTACCAGAGGTGAACCAGGGAGTGTCTGAGGTGTACTTAGGAGTACGGGAGGTGTAACATGGGAGAACCGGAGGTAACTGGGAGTGTCAGAGGTGTACATGGGAGGGGGAGAGGGTACCAGGAGTGCTGGGGAGTACCTGGGAGGCCAAGGTGTACTGGAATATCGGAGGTGTACTGGAATATGGAGGTGTACCTGGGAGTGCCAGAGGTGCACATGGGAGTGTCGGAGATGTACCTGGGAATGTCACAGGAGTACCAGGGAGTGTCAGAGGGGTACCTGGGTGTCAGAGGTGTACCTGGGGTGTCAGAGGTGTACCAGGAAGTCAGTGGAGTACCGGAAATGTCAGAGGTGTACCTGGGAGAATCAGAGGTGTACGTGGGAGTGTCAGTGGTGTACCTGGGAGCCGAGAGGTGTACCTGGGAGTGCTGAGAGGTGTACCTGGGAGGTCAGAGGTGTACCTGGGAGGTCAGAGAGCACCTGGGAGGGTCAAAGGAGTACCTGGGAGGCTCGGAGGTACCTGGTAGGCTGGGTGGTGTACCATGGGAGTGTCAGAGGTACCTGGGAGTGTCACTTGTGACCTGGGAGGTCAGAGGTGTACC
The DNA here is from genome assembly GCF_018991925.1 of Homarus americanus. Taxonomy (NCBI): domain Eukaryota; kingdom Metazoa; phylum Arthropoda; class Malacostraca; order Decapoda; family Nephropidae; genus Homarus; species Homarus americanus. The sequence goes on along the minus strand of NW_024731883.1, from coordinate 8,718 downwards.
TGAAAGGTCAGAGGTGTACCTGGGAGCATCAGAGGTGTACCTGGGAGTGTCAGGGGTGTACCTGGGAGTGTAACTGAGTGCCGGAGGTGTACTGGGAGTGTCAGAGGTGCACCTGGGAGTGTCAGAGGTGTGCACCGGGAATGTCAGAGGTACCTGGGAGCATGAGAGGTGTACCAGGAGTGTCAGAGGTGTACCTGGGAGTGTCAGAGGTACCTGGGAGTGTCAAAGATGTACCTGGGGTGTCAGGGGAGAAACCAGGAGTGTAAGAGGTGTACCTGGGAGGTCAGAGAGGTACCTGGGAGCACGGGAGATTTACCTGGGAGTGTCAGAGGTGTACCTGGGAGGCCTGAGTACCTGGGAGTATCGGAGGTGTACCTGGGAGTGCTCGCTCAGTACCTGGGAGTGTCAGTGTACCTGGCAGTCTCAGAGAGGCATTTGGGAGGTAAAGGCCTGGGAGGTCAGAGGTGTACCAGGAATGTCAGTGGAGTACCTGGAGGTGCAGAGGTACCTGGGAGCATGGAGAGGTGTACCTGGGAGGTCAGAGGTACCTGGGAGTGTCAGGGGGTACCTGGGAGTGTGTACCTGGGGAGTGTCAGAGGAGTACCTGGGAATGTCAGAGGTGTATCTGGGAGTGTCTGGGTGTACCTGGAGTGGCAGAGGTGTACCTGGGAGGACAGTGGTGTACCTGGGAGGTCAGGGGTGTACCTGGCAGTGTCAGAGGTGTACCTGGGAGGTCTGAGGTGTACCTGGGAGTGTCTGAGGGTACCTGGGAGTGTCAGGGGAGAACCAGGAGTGTAAGAGGTGTACCTGGGAGTGTCAGAAGTGTACCTGGGAGTGTCACGGAGGTGTACCTGGGGAGGCGATGGAACCAGGAATACCAGAGGTGAACCAGGAGTGTCTGAGGTGTACCTGGGAGTATCGGAGGACCTAGGAGTATTGGAGGTGTACCTGGGAGTGCCAGAGGTACCTGGGAGGTAGGGGTGTACCTGGGAGTGTCAGAGGTGAACCAGGAGTACCAGAGGTGAACCAGGGAGTGTCTGAGGTGTACCTGGGAGAATGGAGGTTACCTGGGAGCATCGAAGGTACCTGGGAGCGGTCAGAGGTGCACATGGGAGTGTCAGAGGTGTACCAGGAGTGTCAGGGGAGTACCTGGGAGTGTCAATGGATTGGGAGTATCGAGGTGTACCTGGGAATATCGGAGGTGTACCTGGGAGTGTCAGAGGTGTACCTGGGAGTGTCGGAGATGTACCTGGGAATGTCACAGTGTACCAGGAGGCAGTCAGAGGTGTACCTGGCAGTGTCAGAGGTGTACCTGGGGTGTCAGAGGTGTACCAGGGAATGCTGGGGTGAGTACCTGGAAGTGTCAGAGGTGTACCTGGGAGAATCAGAGGTGTACCTGGGAGTGTCAAAGGGTGTACCTGGGAGTGTCAGAGGTGTACCTGGGAGTGTCAGGAGGGTACCTGGAGTGTCAAGCAACGGGAGCGCAGAGAGGCCTGGGAGGACAAAGGAGTACCTGGGAGGCCAGAGGTGTACCTGGGTGTCAGTGGTGTACCTGGGAGTGTCAGAGGTGTACCTGGGAGGCCACTGTGGTACCATGGAATGTCAGGTGTACCTGAAGTGTCAGAGGTGTACCTGGGAGTATCAGAGGTGTACCTGGGAGGCCAGGGGTGTACCTGGGAGTGTCAGGGGTGTAACTGGGAGTGTCGGAGGTGTAACCGGGAGTGCCAGAGGTGTACCTGGGAGGTCAGAGGTGTACCTGGGAATGTCAGAGGTGTACCTGGGAGACGGAGGTGTACCTCAGGGAGTGTCAGAGGTACCTGGGAGTGCCGGAGGTGCCTGGGAGTGTCAAAAGACACATGGAGTTCTGAGGTGTACCTGGGAGTGTCTGGAGATGTACCTGGGAGGTTGGGGAGAACCAGGAGTGTAAGAGGAAACAGGAGGCCAGAGGTGTACCTGGGAGTATTGGAGTCACTGGGAGAGTCAGAGGTGACCTGGGGAAGCCAGAGGTTTACCAGGGAGTGTCAGAGGTGTACCTGGGAGTATCAGAAGTGTACCTGGGAGTGTCAGAGGTGTACCTGGGAGTGTCAGGGGTGTACCTCTGAGTGTCTGAGGGGTACCTGGGAGTGTCAGGGGTGTACTTGGCAGTGTCAGAGATGTACCTGGGAGTGTCTGAGGTGTACCTGGGAGTGTCTGAGATGTACCTGGGAGTGTCAGGGGAGAACCAGTTAGTGTAATAGGTGTACCTGGGAGTGTCAGAAGTGTACCTGGGAGTGTCAGAGGTGTACGTGGGAGTGTCAGAGGTGAACCAGGGAGTACCAGAGGTGAACCAGGGAGTGTCTGAGGTGTACCTGGGAGTATCGGAGGTGTACCTGGGAGTATCGACGGTGTACCTGGTAGTGCCAGAGGTGCACCAGGGAGTGTCGGAGATGTATCTGGGAATGTCACAGGTGTACCAGGGAGTGTCAGAGGTGTACCTGGGAATGTCAGAGGGTGTATCTGGGAGTGTCTGGGGTGTACCTGGGAGTGTCAGAGGTGTACCTGGCAGTGACAGTGGTGGTACCTGGAGTGTCAGGTGTACCTATGTAGGCCAGAGATGTACTGGGAGTGCTCCTGGAGGTACCTGGGAGTGTCTGAGGTGGTACCTGGGAGCAAGTCAGGGGAGAACCAGGAGTGTAAGAGGCACCTGGGAGGTCAGGAAGGTACCTGGGAGGTCAGAGAGCATCTGGGAGGCCAGAGGCGTACCTGGGGAGTGTCAGAGGTGAACCAGAGAGTGTCTGAGGTGTGCCTGGCAGTATCGGAGGTGTACCTGGGAGTATCAGAGGTGTACCTGGGAGTGTCAGAGGTGTACCTAGGAGTGTCAGAGGTGTACCAGGGAGTGTCAGTGGAGTACCTGGGAGTGCCAAAGGTATACCTGGGAGTATCGGAGGTGTACCTGGGATTATCAAAGGTGTACCTGGGAGTGCCAGAGGTGTACCTGGGAGTGTCGGAGATGTACCTGGGAATGTCACACGTGTACCAGGGAGTGTCAAAGGTGTACCTGGCAGTGTCAGAGGTGTACCTGGGGGTGTCAGTGGTGTACCTGGGAGAGTCAAAGGTGTACCTGGGAGTGTCAGAGGTGTACCTGGGAGTGTCGGAGGTGTACCTGGGAGTGTCAGAGGTGCACCAGGAAGTGTCAGTGGAGCACCTGGAGGTCAGGATGTACCTGGGAGATCAGAGGCACTGGAGTGTCACTCAACATGGAATGTAGAGGGTACCTGGAAGTGTCAGAGGTGTACCTGGGAGCATCAGAGGTACCTGGGAGCGTTGTGTGTACCTGGGAGTGTGAGAAGTGTACCTGGGAGGTGGAAGTGAACCTGGGAGTGTCGGAGAGTACTTGCAGAGGTGTACCTGGGAGTATCAGAGGTGTACCTGGGAGTGTCAGAGGTGGACCTGGGAGTGTCAGGGTGTATCTGGGAGTGTCTGACGTACCTGGGAGTGTCAGAGGAGAGCACCTGGGAATGTCAGAGGTGTATCTGGGAGTGTCTGGGTACCTGGGAGCTGCGGAGGCCCGGGATGACAGTGGTGTACCTGGGAGCAGTTGGGGTGTACCTGGCAGTGTCAGAGATGTACCTGAGTGCCTGAGGTACTTGGGAGTGCCTGAGGTGCACGGGAGCAGGGGAGAAACCAGGAGTAAAAATGGGAGTAAAGGTAAGGTACCTAGGGAGGTTGTACCTGGGAGCCAGAGAAACCAGGGAGTACCAGAGGTGAACCAGGGAGTGTCTGAGGTGTACCTGGGAGCACGGAGGTTTAACTGGGAGTATCGAAGGTGTACCTGGGCGAAGTCAGAGTGCACATGGGAGTGTCAGAGGTGTACCAGGGAGGCCAGGGAGTACCTTGGAGTCAAGGTGGACCTGGGAGTACCGGAGGGTAACCTGGGAATATCGGAGGTGTACCTGGAGGCCAGAGGTGTACCTGGGAGTGTCGGAGATGCACCTGGAATGTCACAGGTGTACCAGGAGTGCAGAGGTGTACCCAGAAATGTCAGTGTACCTAAAGTGGGGAGGTGTACCAGGGAATGCTGCGGTGGAGGCCTGGAATGCAGAGGTGTACCTGGGAGAATCAGAGGTGTACCTGGGAGCAAGCTGGGCGGTGTACCTGGGAGCAGGCCGAGGTGTACCTGGGAGGCCAGAGGTGTACCCAGGATTTGTGTACCTGGGAGGCCAGAGGAGAGTACCTGGGAGGGACAAAGGAGTACCTGGGAGTGTCAGATGTACCTGGTAGTGTCAGTGGTGTACCTGGGATGTCAGAGGTGTACCGGAGAGTCACTGTACCAGGAATGCCAGAGGTGTACCTGGAAGGTCAGAGGTGTACCTGGGAGCATCAGAGGTGTACCTGGGAGCGTCAGGTGTGTACCTGGGAGGCAAGGTGTAACTGGGAGTGTCGGAGGTGTAACTGGGAGCAAGGGAACATGGGAGTGTCAGAGGTACACATGGGAATGTCAGAGGTGTACCTGGGAGATCAAGAGGTGTACCAGGAGTGTCAGAGGTGTACCTGGGAGGTCAGAGGTGTACCTGGGAGGTCAAAGATACCCTGGGGTGTCTGAGGTACCTGGGAGTAGTCGGAGATGTACCTGGGAGGTCAGGAGAACCAGGAGTGTAGAGTGTACTGGGAGTGTCAGAGGTGTACCTGGGAGTACTGGAGACGACCCTGGGAGCGAGGTGAACCTGGGTGTGCTGGGAGGCCACCAGGGAGTGTCAGAGGTGAACCAGGGATTGTCAGAGGCATCCAGGAGGCCAGAGGTGAACTAGGGAGGCCAGAGGGAACCAAGGAGCCAGTGTGTACCTGGGAGGTCAGAGGTATACCTGGGAGCAGAGGTACCTGGGAGTCTGAGGTGTACCAGAGAGTGTAAGGAGGTACTGGAAGTGTCTGAGCTGTACCTGGAGGCCGGAGGTGTACCAGAGTGCAGAGAATACCTGGGAGGCCAGTGAGGCCTGGGAGGCTCAGAGGTGTACCTGGGAGGAAGGTGTACCAGGGAGGCAAGAGGTGTACCTGGGAGTGTCAGAGTACCTGGCAGTGTCAGAGATGTACATGGGAGTGTCTGAGGTGACCTGGAGTGTCTGAGTTGTACCTGGGAGTGTCAGGGGAGAACAAGGGAGTGTAAGAGGTGTACCTGGGAGTGCTGGGAGTGTACCTGCGAGTGTCAGAGGTGGCACCTGAGAATGTCAGAGGTGAACCAGGGAGTGCCTGAGGTGTACCTGGGAGCATGGAGGTGTACCTGGGAGCACGGGAGGTGTACTGGGAGTGTCAGAGGTGCACATGGGAGTGCCTGAGGTGTACCTGGGAGGTCAGAGGTGGGAGGTCAGAGGTGTACCTGGGAGTGTCAGGGGAGTACCTGGGAGCGTCAAAGGAGTACCTGGGAGAGTCAGAGGTGGTACCTGGTAGTGTTAGTGGTGTACCTGGGAGTGCAAATGTGTACCTGGGAGTGTCACCTGTAGGCCTGGGAGTGCCAGAGGTGTACCTGGATGTCAGGAGGTACCTGGAGATCAGAGGTGTACTTGGGAGTCAGGGGTGCACCAGGGAGTGTCTGAGGTACCTGGAGTGTCAGGAGGTGTACCTGGGAGTGAGGTGTAACTGGGAGGTCAGAGGTGTACCTGGGAGTGTAGAGGTGACCTGGAATATCATAGGGTGTACCTGGGAGTATCAGAGATGTACCAGGGAGTGTCAGTGAATACCTGGGAGGCTCAGAGGTGTACCTGGGAGAGGTCAGAATTGTACCCAGGAGTGTCTGAGGTACCAGAGAGTGTATGAGGTGTACCTGAAGTGTCAGAGCTGTACCTGGGAGTGTCAGAGGTGCACTTGGGAGTGTCAGGGGTGCACCAGGAGTGCCTGGGAGGTACCTGGGAGTGTCAGAGGTACCTGGGAGGTCAGAGGTGTACCTGGGAGGCAAGGGGTACCAGGGAGGTAAGAGGTGTACCTGGGAGGTGCCAGGGTGTACCTGGCAGTGGCTCAGAGATGTACCTGGGAGTGTCTGAGGTACCTGGGAGTGTCTGAGGTGTCCTCTGAGTGTCAGGGGAGAACAAGGAGTGCAAGAGGTGTACCTGGGAGGTGTGAAGCATACTCATGAGTGTCTGAGGTGTACCTGGGAGGCTGGGGAGAACCAGGGAGGTAAGAGGTGTACCCGGCTGTGTCAGAGGTGTACCTGGGAGTATGGGAGATTACCTGGGAGGCTCAGAGGTACCTGGGAGAAGCTAGAGGTGTACCAGGGAGTGTCAGAGAACCAGGAGGCAGGGGTGAACCAGGAGTGCCTGGAGGTGTGCCTGGGAGCACGGGAGGTGTACCTGGGAGTATCAGAGGTGTACCTGGTAGTGTCAGAGGTACAAATTTAGAGTGTCAGAGGTACCAGAGTGTCAGTGAGTACCTGGGAGTTCAAAGAATACCTGGGAGTATCAGAGGCATCTGGGAATATCGGAGGTGTACTGAGTGTCAGAGGTGTACCTGGAGGCGGAGATGTACCTGGGAATGTCACACGTGTACCAGGAGTGTGGTGTAACTGGGAGGTCGGAGGTGTACCTGGGAATGTCAGAGGTGTACCTGGGAGCACAGAGGTGTGCCTGGGAGTGTCTGAGGTGTACCAGAGAGTATGAGGTACCTGGAAGTGTCAGAGCTGTACCTGAGAGTCGGAGGTGTGGAGCAAGTCAGAGGAATACCTGGGAGTGCTGGGTGAGTACCTGGGAGGTTAGGAGGTGTACCTGGGAGGTCAGGGGTGTGCCTGGGAGAGCCATAGGTGTACCTGGGAGTGTCAGAGTACCTGGGAGGTCAGAGGTGTACCTGGGAATGTCGGAGGTGTACCTGGAGCATCAGAGGTGTACCAGGAATGCTGGGTGAGCCTGGGAGTGTCAGAGGTGTACCTGGGAGCATCAGAGGTGTACCTGGGAGGTCAGAGGTGTACGTGGGAGTGTGGAAGTGTACCTGGGAGGTCAGAGCTGTACCTGGGAGTGTCGGAGGTGTACCTGGGAGTGTCAGAGGTGTACCTGGGAGTGTTCAGGTACCTGGGAGGCTCGGGAGGTACCTGGGAGTGTCGGAGGTACCTGGGAGCGTCAAAGGAGTACCTGGGAGTGTCAGAGGTGTACCACCTGGGAGGACGGAGATTTACCTGGGAGGCCAGAGGTGCACCTGGGATTATCAGGCTGTGTACCTGGGAGTGCCAGGAGGTGTACCTGAAAATGGAGATGCATGTGGAATGTCACACTGTACCAGGGAGTGTCAAAGGTGTACCTGTCAGTGTCAGGAGGTGTACCTGGGGTGCCAGGAGGCTTACCTGGAGTTTCAAAGGTGTACCTGGGAGTGTCAGAGAGGCACCTGGGAGTGTCGGAGGTGTACCTGGGAGTGTCAGGAGGTGTACCAGGAATGTCAGGAGTACATGGGAGGCCAGAGGTACCTGGGGAGGAGGTGTACCTGGGAGTGTCAGGAGGTACCTGGGAGTGTGGAGAAATGTACCTTGGGAGTGTCGAAGTGAAACTGGGAGTGTCGGAGGAGTACCTGGCGAAAGTCAGGGGAGGTGTACCTGGGAGAGTATCAGGAGGTGTACCTGGGAGGTCAGGAGGTGGACCTGGAGGTCAGGGGTGTATCTGGGAGTGTCTGAGGTGCATCTGGGAGGCTTGGAGAGTACCTGGGAATGGCTGAGTGTGTATCTGGCAGTGTCTGGGGTGTACCTGGAGTGTCAGGAGGTGTACCTGGGAGTGACAGTGGTGTACCTGGGGAGTGTCAGGTGTACCTAGCAGTGTCAGAGATGTACCTGGAGTGTCTGAGGTGTACCTGGGAGTGTCTGAGGTGTACCTGGAGGTCAGGAGAACCAGGAGTGTGAGTGTACCTGGGAGGCTGAAGTGTACCTAGGAGGTTGGGGGGTACCTGGGAGGCCAGAGGTGTACCTGGAATGTCAGAGGTACCTGAGAGCATCAGAGGTGTACCAGGGAGGCCAGAGGTGTACCTGGGAGGTCAGAGGTGTAACCTGGAGTGTCAAAGATGTGCCTGGGGGGTGTCTGAGGCCTGGGAGGTCTGAGATAAAAAATTTGGGAGGCCAGGAGAACCAGGAGTGAAAAGAGGTGTACTGGGAGCAAGGTCAGAGGTGTACCTGGGAGTATCGGAGATTTACCTGAGTGTCAGAGGTGTACCTGGGTGTGTCGGAGGTTTACCAGGAGTGTCAGAGGTGAAACCAGGGATTGTCAGGAGGAACCAGGGAGGCCAGGAGGTGAACCAGGGAGGTCAGAGGTGGAACCAAGGAGGCCAGCGTGTACCTGGGAGAGGTTGAGGTATACCTGGAGTGTCAGAGGTGTACCTGGGAGGTCTGAGGTGTGGTACCAGAGAGTGTATGAGGTGTACCTGGAAGCGTCTGAGCTGTACCTGGGAGTGTCGGAGGTGTACCAGGGAGTGTCAGAGAATACCTGGGAGTGCCAGTGAGTACCTGGGAGGTCAGGAGGTGCACCTGGGAGGTCAGGGGGTGTACCAGGGAGTGTAAGAGGGTACCTGAGTAAGCCGTGTACCTGGCAGTGTCAGAGATGTACCTGGGAGTGTCTGAGGTGTACCTGGGAGGCCTGAGGGGTGTACCTGGAAGTGTCAAGGAGAACAAGGGAGGTAAGAGGTACCTGGAGTGTCAGGAAGTGTGCATCTGGCGAGTGTCAGATGTGTACCTGGGAGTGTAAGAGGTGAACCAGGAGTACCAGAGGTGGAACCAGGGAGTGT
>NW_024731882.1:0-9608 GCF_018991925.1 Homarus americanus | reverse complement strand
ATAACAAAGTCCTCTGATCGAGTATAACAATGTCCCCTGATCGAATATAACAAAGTCCTCTGGTTGAGTATAACAAAGTCCCTGATCGAGTATAAAAAAGTCCCCTGATCGCATATAACAAAGTCCGCTGGTCGAGTATAACAAAGTCCCTGATCGAGTGTAACAAAGGCCCCTCAATGAGTATAACAAAGTCCATTGGTCAAGTATAAAAAAGTCCCCTGGTCGAGTATCACAAAGTCCCCTGATGGAGTATAACAAAGTCCCCTACTAGAGTATAACAAAGTCCCCAGATCGAGTTTAACAAAGGCCCCACATCAAGTATAACAAAGTCCATTGGTCAAGTATAAAAAAGTCCCCTGGTCGAGTATAACAAAGTCCCCTGCTCGAGTATAACAAAGTCCCCTGATCTAGTATAACAAAGGCCCCAGATCGAGTATAACAAAGGCCCCTCATCGAGTATAACAAAGTCCCCTGATCGAGTATAACAAAGCCGCCTAATCGAGTATAACAAAGTCCCCTGGTCGAGAGTATAACAAAGGTCATATCGGTATAACAAATTCCTTATCGAGTATAACAAAGTCCCCTTATCGAGTATAACAAAGTCCGGAGATCGAGTATAACAAAGGCCCCTGGTCGAGTATAACAAAGTCCCCTGATCGAGTATAACAAAAGTCCCCTCATCGAGTATAACAAAGCCCTCTCATCGAGTATAACGAAGTCCCCTGGTCGAGTATAACAAAGTTTTCTAATCGAGTATAACAAAGGCCCCTGGTCGACTATAACAAAGTCCCCTGATCGATTATAACAAAGTCCCCTGATTGAGTATAACAATGTCCCCTGATCGAATATAAGAAAGTCCTCTGGTTGAGTATAACAAAGTCCCTGATCGAGTATAAAAAAGTCCCCAGATCGCATATAACAAAGTTCGCTGGTCGAGTATAACAAAGTCCCTGATCGAGTGTAACAAAGGCCGCTCATTGAGTATAACAAAGTCCATTGGTCAAGTATAAAAAAGTCCCCTGGTCGAGTATAACAAAGTCCCCTGATCGAGTATAACAAAGTCCTCTGGTCGAGTATAAAAAAGTCCCCTGATGGTGTATAACAAAGTCCCCTACTAGAGTATAACAAAGTCCCCAGATCGAGTATAACAAAAGCCCCACATCAAGTATAACAAAGTCCATTGGTCAAGTATAAAAAAGTCCCCTGGTCGAGTATAACAAAGTCCCCTGATCGAGTATAACAAAGTCCCCTGATATAGTATAACAAAGGCCCCAGATCGAGTATAACAAAGGCCCCTTCGGTATAACAAGTCTCATATCGAGTATAACAAAAGTCCGGTGATCGAGTATAACAAAGGCCCCTGGTCGAGTATAACAAAGTCCCCTGATCGAGTATAACAAAAGTCCCTTGATCGTTTATAACAAAGTCCCCTGGTCGAGTATAACAAAGTTTTCTTATCGAGTATAACAAAGGCCCCTGGTCGACTATAACAAAGTCCCCTGATCGAGTATAACAAAGCCCCCTCATCGAGTATAACAAAGGCCTCTCATCGAGTATAACGAAGTCCCCTGATTGAGTATAACAAAGTCCCCTGATCGAGTATAACAAAGTCCTCTGGATGAGTATAACAAAGTCCCCTGATCGAGTATAACAAAGTCCCCTGATCGCGTATAACAAAGTCCCCTTGTCGAGTATGAGAAAGTCCCCTAATCGAGTATAAAAAGGCCCCTCATTGAGTATAACAAAGTCCATTGGTCAAGTATAAAAAAGTCCCCTGGTCGAGTATAACCAAAGTCCCCAGTTCGAGTATAACAAAGGCCCCTCATCGAGTATAACAAAGCCCCCTGCTCGAGTATAAGAAAGTCCCCTGATTGAATATAACAATGTCCCCTGATCGAGTATAACAAAGTCCCTGATCGAGTATAACAAAGTCCCCTGATCGAGTATACCAAAGCCCCCTAGACGAGTATAACAAAGTCCCCTCATGGAGTATAACAAAGTCCCTGATCGAGTATAACAAAGTCCCCTGGTCCAATATAACAAAGACCCTGATCGAGTATAACATTTCCCCTGATCGAGTATAATAAAGTCTCCTGGCCCAGTATAACAAAGTCCCCTGATCGAGTATAACAAAGTCCCCTGCACGAGTATAACAAAGTCCCCTCATCGAGTATAACAAAGTCCATTGGTCAAGTATAAATAAGTCCCCTGGTCGAGTATTACAAAGTCCCCTGATCGAGAATAACAAAGTCCCCTGGTCCAATATAACAAAGACCCTGATCGAATATAACATATCCCCTGATCGAGGATAACAACATCTCCTGTCTCAGTATAGCAAAGTCCCTAGATCGAGCATAACAAAGTCCCCTGATCGATTATAACAAAGTCCCCTGGTCGAGTATAACAAAGTCCCCTGATCGAGTATAACAAAGTCCCTAATCGAGTATAACAAAGTCCCCTGATCCTAGTATAATAAAGCCCCCTGGACGAGTATAACAATGTCCCCCGATCGAGTATAACAAAGTCCCCTGATCAAGTATAACAAAGTCCCCTGGTCCAGTATAACAAAGTCCCCTGATCGAGTATAACATATCCACCTGATCGAGTATAAAAAATTCTCCTGGCCCAGTATAACAAAGTCCCCAGATCGTTCATAGCAAAGTCCGTTCATCGATTATAACAACGTCCCCTGACCGAGTATAACAAAGGCCTTTGGGCGAGTATAACAAAATCCCTGTTCGAGAATAACAAAGTCCCCTGATCCTAGTATAACAAAGCCCCCTGGACGAGTATATCAAAGTCCCCTGATCGAGTATAACAAAGTCCCCTGATCGAGTATAACAAAGGTTCCTGATCGAGTATAACAAAGGCCCCTCATCGAGTATAACAAAGTCCATTGGTCAAATATAAAAAAGTCCCCTGATCGAGTATAACAAAGTCCCCTGCACGAGTATAACAAAGTCCCCTGATCTAAGTATAACAAAGCCCACTTGACGAGTATAACAAAGTCCCCTGATCGAGTATAACAAAGTCCCCTGATCGAGTATAACAAAGTCCCTTGGTCCAGTATAACAAAGTCCCCTGATCGAGTATAACATATCCCCAAATCAAGGATAACAACATCTCCTGGCTCAGTATAGCAAAGTCCCTAGATCGAGCATAACAAAGTCCCCTGATCGATTACAACAAAGTCCCCTGATCCTAGTATAATAAAGCCCCCTGGACGAGTATAACAATGTCCCCCGATCGAGTATAACAAAGTCCCCTGATCAAGTATAACAAAGTCCCCTGGTCCAGTATAACAAAGTCCCCTGATCGAGTATAACATATCCACTTGATCGAGTATAAAAAATTCTCCTGGCCCAGTATAACAAAGTCCCCAGATCGGTCATAGCAAAGTCCGTTCATCGATTATAACAACGTCCCCTGACCGAGTATAACAAAGGCCTTTGGGCGAGTATAACAAAATCCCTGTTCGAGAATAACAAAGTCCCCTGATCCTTGTATAACAAAGCCCCCTGGACGAGTATAACAAAGTCCCCTGATCGAGAATAACAAAGTCCCCTGATCGAGTATAACAAAGGTTCCTGATGAAGTATAACAAAGGCCCCTCATCGAGTATAACAAAGTCCATTGGTCAAATATAAAAAAGTCCCCTGGTCGAGTATAACAAAGTCCGCTGATCGAGTATAAGAAAGTCCCCTGATTGAGTATAATAAAGTCCCCTGATCGAGTATAACAAAGTCCTCTGGTTGAGTATAACAAAGTCCATTGAGCGAGTATAAAAAAGTTCCCTGAACGCATATAACAAAGTCCCCTGGTCGAGTATAACAAAGTCCCCTGTTCGAGTCTAACAAAGTCCCCTGATCGAGTATAACAAATTCCCCTGATCGAGTAATAAAGCCTCCTGATCGAGTATAACATATCCCCTGATCGAGTATAACAAAGTCCCTGGTGGAGTATAACCAAGTCCCCTGGTCGAGTATAACAAAGTTTTCTAATCTAGTATAACAAAGGCCCCTGGTCGAGTATAACAAAGGCCCCTCATCGAGTATAACAAAGTCCATTGGTCAAGTATAAATAAGTCCCCTGGTCGAGTATAACAAAGTCCCCTGATCGAGTATAACAAAGTCCCCTGATCGTGTATAACAAAGTCCCCTGATCGAGTATATCAAAAGCCCCTCATCGAGTCTAATAAAGGCCCCTAATCGAGTATAACAAAGTTCCCTTATCTACTATAACAAAGGCGCCTCATCGAGTATAACAAAGTCCCCTGATTGAGTATAACAAAGCCGCCTAATCGAGAATAACAAAGTCCCCTGGTCGAGTATAACAAAGTCCCCTGTTCGAGTCTAACAAAGTCCCCTTATCGAGTATAACAAATTCCCATTATCGAGTACAACAAAGTCCCCTTATCGAGTATAACAAAGTCTGGTGATCGAGTATAACAAAGGCGCCTGGTAGAGTATAACAAAGTCCCTGATCGAGTATAAAAAAGTCCCATGGTCCAGTATAACAAAGTCCGCTGATCGAGTATAAATAATTTCTATGGCCCAGTATAACAAAGTCCCCATATTGAGCATAACAAAGTTCCCTGATCGATTATAACAAAGTCCCCTGGTCGAGTATAACAAAGCCCTTTGGACGAGAATAACAAAGTCCCCTTATCGAGTATAACAAAGTCCGGTGATCGTGTATAACAAAGGCCCCTGGTCGAGTATAACAAAGTCCCCTGATCGAGTATAATAAAAGTCCCCTGATCGAGTATAACAAAGTCCCCTGTTCGAGTATAACAAAGCCCCCTGGACGAGTATAACACAGTCCCCTGATCGAGTATAACAAAGTCCCTGATCGAGTATAACAAAGTCCCCTGATCGATTAAAACATATCCCCTCATCGAGTATAACAAAGTCTCCTGGCCCAGTATAACAAAGCCCCAGATCGAGCATAACAAAGTCCCCTGATCGATTACAACAAAGTCCCCTGGTCTAGTATATCAAAGGGCCCTGATCGAGTAAAACAAAGTCCCCTGATCGAGTATAACAAAGTCCCCTGATCCTAGTATAACAAAGTCCACTAGACGAGTATTACAAAGTCCCCTAAACCGAGTATAACAAAGTTCCCTGATCGAGTATAACATTTCCCCTGATCGAGTATAACAAAGTCCTTGGTGGAGTATAAAAAAGTCCCCTGGTCGAGTATAACAAAGTTTTCTAATCGGGTATAACAAAGTCCCCTGATCGTGTATAACAATGGCTGCTGGTCGAGTATAGCAAAGTCCCCTGATCGAGTAAAACAAAGCCTCCTGATCGTGTATAACAAAGTCCCCTGATTTAGTATAACAAAGTCCCCTGTTCGAGTCTAACAAAGTCCCCTCATCGTGTATAACAAATTCCCTTTATCGAGTATAACAAAGTCCCCTTATCGAGTATAACAAAGTCCCCTAATCGAGTATAACAAATGCCCCTGGTCGAGTATAACAAAGTCCCTGATCGAGTATAACAAAGTCCCTTTGATCGCGTATAAACAAAGTCCCTGGTCGAGTATAAAAATTTTCTAATTGAGTATAACAAAGGCCCCTGGTCGAGTATATAACAAAGTGCCCTGACGAGTATAACAAAGCCCTCATCGAGTATAACAAAGGGCCACCATCGAGTATGTAACAAAGTTCCCCTGGATTGAGTATAACAAAGTCCCCTGGATCGAGTATAACAAAGTCCTCTGGTTGAGTATAACAAAGTCCCCTGATCGAGTATAACAAAGTCCCCTGATCGCATATAACAAAGTCCCCTGGTCGAGTATAAGAAAGTCCCCTAATCGAGTATAAAAAGGCCCCTCATTGAGTATAACAAAGTCCATTGGTCAAGTATAAAAAAGTCCCCTGGTCGAGTATAACAAAGTCCCCTCATCGAGTATAACAAAGTCCATTGGTCAAGTATAAAAACGTCCCCTTGTTAAGTATAACAAAGTCCCCGGTCCGAGTATAACAAAGGCCTCTGGTCGAGTATAACAAAGTCCCCTGGTCGAGAATAACAAAGTCCCCTGATCTAAGTATAACAAAGCGCCCTGGACGAGTATAACAAAGTCCCCTGATCGAGTATAACAAAGTCCCCTGATTGAGTATAACAAAGTCCCCTGGTCCAGTATAACAAAGTCCCCTGATCGAGTATAACATATCCCCTGATCGAGTATAACAACGTCTCCAGGCTCAGTATAACAAAGACCCCAGATCGAGCATAACAAAGTCCCCTGATCGATTACAACAAAGTCCCCTGTTCGAGTATAACAAAGTCCCCTGATTGATTATAACAAAGTCCCCAGATCCTAATATAACAAAGCCCACTAGACGAGTATAAAAAAGTCCCCTGATCCGAGTATAACAAAGTCCCCTGATCGAGTATAACAAAGTCCCTGGTGGAGTATAACAAAGTCCCCTGGTCGAGTATAACAAAGTTTTCTAATCGAGTATAACAAAGGCCCCTTGTCGAGTATAACAAAGGCCCCTCATCGAGTATAACAAAGTCCATTGGTCAAGTATAAATAAGTCCTCTGGTCGAGTATTACAAAGTCCCCTGATCGAGTATAACAAAGTCCCCTGGTCGAGTATAGCAAAGTCCCCTGATCGAGTATAACGAAGCCCCCTGCTCGAGTATAACAAAGTTCCATGATCGAGTATAACAAAGGCCCCTAATCGAGTTAAACAAAGTCCCCTGATCTACTATAAGAAAGGCGTCTCATCGAGTATAACAAAGTCCCCTGACCGAGAATAACAAAGTCCCCTGGTCCAATCTAACAAAGACCCTGATCGAATATAACATATCCCCTGATCGAGAATAACAAAGTCTTCTGGCCAAGTATAACAAAGTCCCCTGATCGAGTATAACAAAGCCCCCTCGACGAGTATAACAAAGTCCCCGGACCGAGTATAACAAAGGCCTCTGGTCGAGTATAACAAAGTCCCCTGGTCGAGAATAACAAAGTCCCCTGATCCAAGTAAAACAAAGCCCCCTGGACGAGTATAACAAAGACGCCTGATCGAGTATAACAAAGTCCCCTGATCGAGAATAACAAAGTCCCCTGGTCCAGTATAACAAAGTTCCCTGATCGAGTATAACATATCCCCTGATCGAGTATAACAACGTCTCCTGGCTCAGTATAACAAAGTCCCCAGATCGAGCATAACAAAGTCCCTTGATCGATTACAACAAAGTACCCTGGCCGAGTATAACAAAGTCCCCTGATCGAGTATAACAAAGTTCCTGATCGAGTATAACAAAGTCCCCTGGTCCAATATA
This sequence comes from Homarus americanus, assembly GCF_018991925.1. Lineage (NCBI taxonomy): Eukaryota > Metazoa > Arthropoda > Malacostraca > Decapoda > Nephropidae > Homarus > Homarus americanus. The sequence goes on along the minus strand of NW_024731882.1, from coordinate 2,313 downwards.
ACAAAGACCCTGATCGAGTATAACATTTCCCCTGATCGAGTATAACAAAGTGTCCTGGCCCAGTATAACAAAGTCCCCTGATCGAGTATAACAAAGCCCCCTGCACGAGTATAACAAAGGCCTCTGGTCGGGAATAACAAAGTCCCCTGATCTAAGTATAACAAAGCCCAATGGACGAGTATAACAAAGTCCCCTGAACCGAGTTTAACAAAGTCCCCTGATCGAGTATAACATATCCCCTGATCGAGTATGACAAAGTCCCTGGTGGAGTATAACAAAGTCCCCTGGTCGAGTATAACAAACTTTTCTAATCGAGTATAACAAAGGCACCTGGTCGAGTATAACAAAGGCCCCTCATCGAGTATAACAAAGTCCCCTGGTCGAGTATAGCAAAGTCCCCTGATCGAGTATAACAAAGTCCCCTGGTCGAGTATAGCAAAGTCCCCTGATCGAGTATAACAAAGTCCCCTGGTCGAGTATAGCAAAGTCCCCTGATCGAGTATAACGAAGCCCCCTGCTCGAGTATAACAAAGTCCCCTGATCGAGTATAACAAAGGCCCCAAATCGAGTTTAACAAAGTCCCCTGATCTACTATAACAAAGGCGTCTCATCGAGTATAACAAAGTCCCCTGATTGAGTATAACAAAGCCGCCTAATCGAGAATAACAAAGTCCCCTGGTCGAGTATAACAAAGTCCCCTGTTCGAGTCTAACAAAGTCTCCTGATCGAGTATAACAAAGTACCCTGATCGAGTAAAACAAAGCCTCCTGATCGAGTATAACAAAGTCCCCTGATCAAGAATAACAAAGCCCCCTGCTCGATTATAAGAAAGTCCCCTGATTGAGTATAACAAAGTCCCCTGGTCGAGTATAACAAAGTCCATTGGTTAAGTGTAAAAAAGTCCCCTGGACGAGTATAACAAAGCCTCCTGGCCCAGTATAACAAAGTCCCCTGATCGATTATAACAAAGTCCCCTGATTGAGTATAACAATGTCCCCTGATCGAATATAACAAAGTCCTCTGGTTGAGTATAACAAAGTCCCTGATCGAGTATAAAAAAGTCCCCAGATCGCATATTACAAAGTCCGCTGGTCGAGTATAACAAAGTCCCTGATCGAGTGTAACAAAGGCCGCTCATTGAGTATAACAAAGTCCATTGGTCAAGTATAAAAAAGTCCCCTGGTCGAGAATAACAAAGTCCCCTGATCGAGTATAACAAATTCCTCTGGTCGAGTATATAAAAGTCCCCTGATGGAGTATAACAAAGTCCCCTACTAGAGTATAACAAAGTCCCCAGATCGAGTATAACAAAAGCCCCACATCAAGTATAACAAAGTCCATTGGTCAAGTATAAAAAAGTCCCCTGGTCGAGTATAACAAAGTCCCCTAATCGAGTATAACAAAGTCCCCTGATCTAGTATAACAAAGGCCCCAGATCGAGTATAACAAAGGCCCCTCATCGAGTATAACAAAGTCCCCTGGTCGAGTATAACAAAGTCCCCTTATCGAGTATAACAAATTCCCCTTATCGAGTATAACAAAGTCTCCTTATCGAGTATAACAAAGTCCGGTGATCGAGTATAACAAAGGCCCCTGGTCGAGTATAACAAAGTCCCCTGATCGAGTATAACAAAAGTCCCTTGATCGTTTATAACAAAGTCCCCTGGTCGAGTATAACAAAGTTTTCTAATCGAGTATAACAAAGGCCCCTGGTCGACTATACCAAAGTCCCCTGATCGAGTATAACAAAGCCCCCTCATCGAGTATAACAAAGGCCTCTCATCGAGTATAACGAAGTCCCCTGATTGAGTATAACAAAGTCCCCTGATCGAGTATAACAAAGTCCTCTGGTTGAGAATAACAAAGTCCCCTGATCGAGTATAACAAAGTCCCCTGATCGCGTATAACAAAGTCCCCTTGTCGAGTATAACAAACGCCATTGGTCAAGTATAAAAAAGTCCCCTGGTCGAGTATAACCAAAGTCCCCAGATCGAGTATAACAAAGGCCCCTCATCGAGTATAACAAAGCCCCCTGCTCGAGTATAAGAAAGTCCCCTGATTGAATATAACAATGTCCCCTGATCGAGTATAACAAAGTCCCTGATCGAGTATAACAAAGTCCCCTGATCGAGTATACCAAAGCCCCCTAGACGAGTATAACAAAGTCCCCTCATGGAGTATAACAAAGTCCCTGATCGAGTATAACAAAGTCCCCTGGTCCAATATAACAAAGACCCTGATCGAGTATAACATTTCCCCTGATCGAGTATAATAAAGTCTCCTGGCCCAGTATAACAAAGTCCCCTGATCGAG
>NW_024731881.1:0-23134 GCF_018991925.1 Homarus americanus | reverse complement strand
GTCCGGCGTGGATGACATTCTTGCGTGAGGCTTGGCAAGTACAGTCCCGGCCGTTGTTGGCAGCTCAGCAGGCCCGGGGAGGAAGGAACTATGTAATCTGCCATTCTGCTATGCTGGTAGAAGAGAGGAGTGATTTAATCTTACTTATGAAATTTTGTTGATTAGGTAATCCGAAAGAAAGAGAAGACAGGTAACTAACTATATAATTGGCTGGGAAATAAAGAGAAAGGCCGATGGAATAAATTATCTTCATCTTTGTATGCTGATCATATGTAGCAAAAGAGATAAGACTGGTGCGATAGTAATAAAACCACTTTGCTATGTTAAAAGAGAGAGACGAGATATATCCACTGGGTCGCCGCACCCCCAAAACATTAGTAAAATAATAGCAACAGTCATAACAATAACGATGGTGATAAAAGTAGTGGGAGTTATAAAACAAAACCTCTAAAATATTAAGTGGTAAGAGAAATAACAACAGTTGTGGTAGCGGTAGGGGAGTTTGGAATAGAAACAACAGTAGTTATATGACAACGTATTTTCCCTTCCTACACACACACACACACTCACACACACACACACACACTAGCAAACATCACCAAGTGTGCTTAACAATCAACTCGTTTTTCCTATGCGTCCAACGAAAATGAGAAAAGTTACATGAACCTACCAGAGTTTACAGAACTTATAACAGCTGTAAAAGTGAAAAACGTACAGACTTTCACTGGCTGGTAAAAGTTGGGAGTGTAGGAATGTTCCGAGAGCTTTTAAAAGACACGCGATAAGGATGCCAGAATATTAGATAGTGTGAAGATAAAGAGGCTTAGCACCAGCCAACTCCAGTGGGTGACTCTCTCTTGCTATCGCCGAAGACCACTAAAGCATATAACTGGTCTCCGGCAAGATTCCAGGGTCGATTTATCGTATTAGAGGTGTGTGTGTGTGTGTGTGTGTGTGTGTGTGTGTGTGTGTGTGTGTGTGAGTTCGGCCTGGTGAAGGTTGGTTATACAGTATGTTAGGCCGGGGTAAGCTATGTTAGAGGGTAGGTTAGGTTATGTTAGAGGTAGATTAAGTCATGTTAGACGGTAGTGTACGTTAGGTTAGGTTATGTTAGAGGTAGAGTAGTTATGTTAGACGGTAGTGTTCCTTATGTTAGGGGTATGTTAACGAGTATGTTAGGGTAATGTAAGGGAATAAGAATCCTGCCTTTTTCAGGTCGCTTGGAAGTCCTACTTGTAACGTCCAGTTCCAACTCTATAAAAGGTGAATGGCGATAAGCAGAACATCCGGTTTCAAATTTGCTTGGTGACTACCGGGACACCATGCCCAAAGGCAATCACAGCTAGCCCAATCAAGCTTATAAAATCGTAATGAGGTGACGATGATGTTGGCAAAGTTAAGTTGGGCAGTAAAGGCTATGTTAGAGGACAGGTTAGGTGAGCAAATAAACAGGAGCAGGAACCCATTCTCAGCTAACCTAACCTAACCCACCTACCCCTAACGTAACCTAACCTAAACCTAATCTAACCTAACCTAATCTAACCTAAGCTAATCTAAAAAAAAAGAAAAAAAAGAGCTTAAATATAATACCTCAGATCCGGCTCTCGGTTTGTCTTGTCCCCTCAAATGGTATGTGTTTATGAGACCATTTTGCTACAACTGTCGAGTGAGATATACATTTTTTAGTCCTCTCGTGTATAATAAAAATAAAGTTATCTCTCCTTCCTGTCACACACACACACACACACACACACACACACACACACACACTGATACTATGTGAGTCTTTTTTGTTTGTATCGTCATATTGTTTCCATAGATTATTACAAAAATAAGAAAATTAGTGAAAACAGAAAAGTAAAGATAGTGTAGATAAATCAAGGATAAACCAGAATGAACGCGATATATAAGGTGTGTGTGTGTGTGTGTGTGTGTGTGTGTGTGTGTGTGTGTGTGTGTGTGTGTGTGTGTATGTGTGTGTGTGTGTGTTTCTCAGATATATAGTAACATATGTGGGAATTGAAGACGTCATGATATTGTCTCCATTCAGACTCAGATGATTCGTCGGTGACCTTTGACCCTTGTAAAATGGAAAAAAATAGTAAAGGTGGTCTATCGTAACAACTTACAACATGATTGGTCTAAATATGGATAAACAGAGAAACTTAAATACATATGTAATTTAGTGAATTTAACTTTTTGCTGTATAACATTAAAAAAAAGAGAAATTAAGATTAATTAAATTTCAAACTTCAAATTAATTAACTCAAGATTGATGAAGTGGCGATGGTTTGTGAATTATCTCCAAGAAGAATGAAAGAAAAAATGAAAGAATGAAGAGGAAAACAGGAAGAAAATCCACAATAATGACATGTCTGTTACCTTCAAGAGGAGATAAATATTGATGACGTTACACCATATCGCAGGGGCTCATGGTTACCCACACAGTGTAACAGTAACCCGGAAACTACAAATAATCACATGTTTTACTAAGTCTAGCATGAGGACGAACACCCCGCCCCCCCAGGAGAGCCCACACCTCGTATAACAGACCCAGGTCAGGCTCTCCGTAAAGCCTGGTGTGTTCTCGCTGTCATTATTTATTACTAAAACTCATGCATTATGCAAATTAGATGCTTAAAACTCTCCTATGTTCCCGCAGCCCAGGAAAAACTAAAAACATTCGATGGTTTCTAAATGCTTATACTCTCCTTGCGTCATTTTCCTTTTGTTTTTATTTTTTTGCCTGAAACTTTTGTGTTGGAGTTAAATTTGTGCTGCACTAGAGACGAGTGTTGCTTCTAGTGAACGTTTTTCATGGAACAACAACGCGAAACATTCACTTAGCCAAGAGTTTTTGTGAAATACTCGACTGGGCTGTGACACCTCACCCAGTTGTCGGTCATCTGGTTATAAAAAAATACAAGTTTTTTAAATACCAATCTGGTGTGATACACATGGCCTTCCTTCAAACATTCGTCAGACTTAGGATCACGATTACGAATTACGACAAAGTTTTAACAGCGGTTCACATACTGTAGTTCATTCTAGGGGCTTTTTAACATCATCATGTGTATTATTGACTATATATAACCATACACAAACACCACTAAGTTACGGGTAATGAACTGAATATCCTTTCCCAGACAGCAATAATTTTGTTCCTTGTTAAAAAAAAATGTATATAAAAATCAATAAAGTCTCAATTAAATTATAGTGAAGTATTAATAAGTTAATGATAATATCCAGAAACAAATTATAATTCTGGATTTATGTTACGAGCTATGACCATAAAATATTACCTGTGGAATTAGCTGAAATAATTATATTGTCCTTTCCTACTATTTCACCTTAGCTTTTGTACTAGATCAAAAGACTGTTTTAGATGCAAAATGAAGTTAATCTTGATTTATGGTGTCTCAGTCATGCTAAACAGATCAGATGATGCTTTATAGCAGGAGATGTCTTCCTCTGAAAGCATCAAACTCACTCTAACAGATTACCTTTGGCGTCTGGGGAATCTTCTTCCTGGTTAGTATTTCAGTCCCAAGAGAGAAAGGAGGCATTGTAGTTGCCTCCTTAATGTGTATGTGTGTGTCTGAAACAAATATCTATAAAACCACTGAACCGATTTTACGAAACTCAGCAAAGGCGAGGCTGTGATTTAACAACAGGAAACAACACCTATTTGCTGTGTTAATAATAATAATAATAATAATAATAATAATATTAATATTAATAATAATAATAATAATAATAATAATAATGATAATAATAATAACAATAATAATAACAATAATAATAATAATAATAATAATAATAATAATAATAATAATAATAATAATAATAATAATAATAATAATAATAATAATAGTAGGTAGAAAAGCGATGTGGAAGGTATTGAAAATATCTGGAAACTTGATGCAATCAGTTCATATGTGTACAGGGAAAGTGAAGTACTATATCTTTTGGAGTTTATCTGTGATTTGTAACGTCGCCATAGTTGCTCAATACTTTCATGGACGGGATAGTAGGAGAGGGGAAAGTTAGAGTAATGGACAGAGGGTGCAAGTTGGGTAAATAATGAAATGGGAAGGCAATGGGAGGTGAGTCATCTTCTGTTTACAGATGACACTGTGCTAGTGGGAGATTCGGAGCAAGCAACAGTGATAGAGTTTGGGAGAATGTATGGTCAGAGAAAAGCAAAAATTAATGCTGAAAAGAAGAATCGATGTTAGTCTGAATGCATACGGAATGGAGGAAGTGGTGTATTTCAGAAAGGTAAGATTTAATGTGTTAGCAGTTGGGGAAAAAATACAATTTGAACAATAGAGTAAAAAATAAAGAAAAAATAGCAGGTGTATAGAGAATGGCATCCACAAGGTAGAAAATTATCACCCCCGCCCCCCCCAAAAAAAAAAATATACGCCATAAGCCACAAGATATCATCCATAGTGTAGGAACAGACGCACAAACAGACAGACAGGCAGAGAAGACGACTCCTTCATCGTTGAGGAAAACGAAAAAGAACACATCGCTACACAAATTCACACATTACACCTCTTCTTACTATAACAAGGGGTTTTTCTTACAGATAATAAAACTGTAGTGAAGTACATCATAGCGCCGCCTGAGTTAATCACATTTTCTTTTATTTCGGAATAGAATAAAGAATGTGTTGTGAGGTAGTGAATGTCTTCGGTGGGATTCTCTTGTAGAAAATTTTAGGTATAAATTAAATGTAATCCATTTATGCGTACTTGAGGAGCGACTTTCCTACAGCCACTCACTGATGCTATTGGATTAGAAATGACTGTCAAAGAATGGAAACCGAATGAGGAGGTGGGGATGTAGTGACAGAAGAGGTGTGTGTGTGTGCTGAGAGAGAGATAGAGAAGAAAACAGTCTAACAAACGTAGAGACAAACAGAAAAAAACAACCATAGAAGGAGAGAGATACTCAAAGTAATAAAGAGAGAAAGACACACGCAAAAACTTCACTAAGGAAAGGCACCAGCAGCTCGACCACCAGACACCAAATAACCACAATAACACTCGCCTTAATAATGTACAGTACACGCTAATGTCTCCTTCAACTTACCAGACATACCTCTCTCTCTCTCTCTCTCTTCTTGCTACCTGTCTCTCTCTGTTCTCCCACCTCTCACTCTCTCTTTCCCCTTCTCCTTTCATTTTCCTTTCCCATTTCTCCACTCTCACTTCTTTCTTTCTTCCCCTTCTATCTCTCCTTTATCCCTGTGTGTCGAGGATTTCTCTGCATGGAAATCTATTCACCTGTTTATTGACTTATTTACTTTGCTTCCTCGCCTGAGTGTGTTGATGCAAAGCTGTTCCTACAAACTCTTTGTTGTCGTGACGTTGAAGATTTTGTTCAGCTTTTGTTCATAAGTAAAAAAAGAACATTCCGTAATTCCTGATGTAGGATGATTTAACCTCTCGACGACGATGATTTATTCCTCGGGGATTATGTTAAACCCCTCACGGACGATGATCTTATCCCATAATGATAATGATTTAACCCGTTGAGGACGATGAATTAACTCCTTGATGACGATGAGTTAATTCCTTTCACAATGACATCCCTGATAACTCCACTTGTTCATAAAATTCGAAATCCAACAGAGGCAGGGGTGGGATTCAGGAGATGCCATCTACTGGAGAGATGATAAAGAGTCAGAAGTGGCCATCACACAGGCGAGAAAACACGCCTTGACCCCGGCATAGTGAGCCGAAACTTACACAAGTCACAGACCTCGAGCCAATCCCACTGAGACCCCAAAACTGCTCTAGGCGGGCTGGATATACGGCCTTGTAAAAGAACCTCAACAATACTTTGTAATGCCTCTCCCTAGAGCCTGAAACCCAATAACAGCCGTAATTTTTGTCCTTTGTAGTTGTATGAAGTTTTAACAAGTCCAATAACTTTTAATAGCTATGAAAGATAAAAGAGTAATGAAAATCAATACAGTTATTTGAATTAGCATTAATATATATATGTAATAAAAAAAGACCGTATTTTGTGAGGTTGTACTTGATATATGAAAAAAAGTCTGACTTTATGTTTTTAATGTTGATGGTTACTAATACATCGAAGAGTATAAGATTTACACATCTTTCTCCGAAATTAATTTACATTCTGAAGGAAATTTGTTTTCTCTTACTACAGAGGACAACGTTTTTCTTTTTCTTTGTTTGGGTTAACTAAGAGAAAAAAGAAGAAGAGAAGGTAAGGGAGAGAAGTGACAGAAGGATGTAGAAAGTGACAGAAGTTGGTTGAGACTGAAATTCACACACACACACACACACACACACACACACACACAGTCATCCAACCCAATTTAAGAGTAGGTGAGAGAAAGAAGGAGAAAGAGGAAGAAGAATTAGAAGAGAAAGCCAAGATGGACATTTTTGAGGTGGCGTTACTCAGCTCAGTGCAGACTCCTCAAAATGTGTCTCCCTAGAGTCAGACAAGAACGTGTTTTTTCTGTGAAGGTTTAGCAGACTGCTCTATCACCCATAAGAAAAGTTCCCGTGTGTTTATTATCCAGAGAATTAACTAGCAGGTCAGAGATGTATAAACTCTAATATGTACAAGAGAAGGAGAGATAGGGGTGTGTCCTTTCCACACCCAGGAGAGAATGAGAGATATCTCACAAGGGAGGTAGTGGTTTTTTTTCTCTCCTAAAGGATATATAGAGTTACTTTGTACATATCCATAACGAATCACGAAGTTTTTACTCTCTCTCTCTCTCTCTCTCTCTCTCTCTCTCTCTCTCTCTCTCTCAACCTTTATATCTATCTTCTCCTCTCACGAAACACCTATTAGTTACAATCTAGAGGTACACTTACATGGTGTTGTCCTACAGAAACTCACTAAAAACATCTAGGATTCATACAGTGGGAGAGAGAAGATAGCTTTTCAGATAGAAAGATAGAGCGACATAAATTGAAAAGGAGAAGGAGAGAGGTAAGAGAGAGATATATGAAAGAGAGGATTAGGAGGAGTGAGAAGCATATAGCCATAATATTTAGAAGAAAGGGAGAAGGAGAAACAGATAGGGAGGGAGAGAGAGAGAGAAAGAGAGATCGAGAGAGAGAGAGAGAGAGAAAGAGAGAGAGAAATGGAAAAAAGTAAGAAATAGGAAGGGAGGTTATGTAATGAATAAAGAATGACAGAGTGAGAGTGAGAGAGAGAGAACAACAGACAAACGAGAGTTGTTTAATGTGGCGGACCACCTGGAATCCCCCCCCTCCCCCCCGCAGTCACCTGTATAAATCATTTGCCTGGTTTTGTTATACGTGAGACCTGTGCGTATGGTCTACTGTGACCCCGTTTACCAAATGGCCGCCGTGAGGAAGAGAGAGAGAGAGAGAGAGAGAGAGAGAGAGTAAAAACATACATGTAAAGAGAGGTAGAGAAGGAAAGACTGACAAAAACAGGAAAAATAAATAAAAATATAAAAAAATATGAAGGGATAGATTCATATTGAGAGATAGAGACCTACACAGAAAAAAATTAAATTATAGTTAGAAAAACGCTATAAGACAAACAATAAAAAAGCGAAAGAGTAATAAGAAAAACTAGAAAAACGACACCCATTAGCAGGGCCAGGTAGAGCAATTAGTCACCTGCTGAAGAAGAAACCCTACCATATACCACAGAGAGACCCATGAGAGAACAATGTCCCTGTCACTGTGAGGAGGAGGAGGAGGAGAAGGAAGAGAAGGAGGAGGAGAAGGAAGAGGAGGAGGAGGAGGAAGAGGAGGGAGGAGGAGTTGGAGGAGGAGGAGGAGTTGAAGGAGGAGGAGGAGGAGGAGGGAGTTGGAGGAAGAGGAGGAGAAGGAGGAGGAGGAGGAGGTTGGAGGAAGAGGAGGAGGAGGAAGAGTGGAGGAGGAGGAGGAGAAGGAAGAGGAGGAGGAGGAGGAGGAGGAGGAAGAGGAGGAGGAGGAGGAGGAAGAGTTGGAGGAGGAGGAGGAGGAAGAGTTGGAGGAGGAGGAGGAAGAGGAGGAGGAAGAGGAGAGGAGGAGGAGGAGAGGGTTGGGGGAGGCTGTGTAATATTATTATAGAAACAGATTAATCTTATGTGCCCCTTATGTACTTTTCTTGTATTCTGAAAGGCATAATTTCTCTCTCTCTCTCTCTCTCTCTCTCTCTTTCGTCACGGAGGCAAACAAGAAGCCAAGTATTTCTTTCTCAGTACCGATTATAATTCAATAAAAATAAATATAAAAAACACCGCCGACTCAACTTTCCTCAGTGGTAATTCCACACCAATTAAAACTTAAATAACCCGCAATCTTGAAGTCTCAGAATCTTCGGGTAATCATTGTTCCGCTTTTACCTCCCTTACGCTTAACATCGTAATAATCCACAAGACGACGGCGGGGGGGGTGATGTGGTTCTCTGCCCAAGTACCTTACCCCTCACCCCGCCACACACACACACACACACACACACACACACACACACACACACACACACCAGACTCGGCTAAAATTGTATCAGCAAACTTGAGTAAACGAAGGAATATCGTTGTCAGAATCTCACAGTAGGAAAATACTTCATCTCTCAAGGACACAAGGCGGAGAATCCACCCAGAAAGAGAAACAGAACAGAAACTTTTGTAAACAGTTCCTCTGCATCGTCCCGGGATGTAATTTATGGATTTGTGATTTAATTATAAGAATCCCTAAAGAAATTATGTCTTTTTGAAGGATTTGTTTCCCTTGTGATAAAAAGTGGTGTTGGAGACGTGAATTTGGGGGCTTTTGTGAAGATATGAGTGGCAGGTCTTGAACAGTTACTTTTTTTCGACTCGTAAAAAAAATGACAAAAAGATGACAGTGTCGGGGGATAATGATGTAAAGTTTGGAAACAACAGCTTGGAATCGAAATAAAAATATATGGGTTACATAAACAATCACGCCGGTGTATTTACACAACGACAACAAAAACAATAAAACTCACACAAACACAGTGAAAATAACTTCACACGAATGAATGAAAGATTAATTATCCAAATTTTATTGTTAAAAAATGATTATTGCAATATGTATAACATGAAGACGTGACCTGTAAATATGGAATAAAATAGGTAAGAGTCTCTTAAGACGACGCCCATAAGCGGTACTTTATGATTAATATGATAAAGAACTCTTACCTATCAACAGAAACAAAGAAAGAACTACAACAGACAAAAGACGTAAAACAACAACAACGGGAAATTAAATGAAAAAGGAAGAACAAAAACAAAAGTGTGAGATATTACTGTGAGAACGAAGGAAGCGAAATGCTGTGGCGAGAAGGACGGAGATATTGCCAGAAAAGTGAACGAGCAGCAGAACAAGAAGACCCGCGCCCGGGTCCGAAGAGCTTGAGAGAAAACACAGAAAAAACGTGAGTGTCAGATTGAATAGATGAAATAAGATATTCCAAGGTATTCAGTTTCTGTTTCATATATTGCTAATTCCTCCTCTTATTTATCTTCTTCCGTCTTTCTTCATATACTCTCTTCCTTAACCTCTTACAAGCACCTTTACATCTCCTTCATCACGTCTTATCTTATAACTCTCATTCTCTTACACCTCTTTACACTTTCCTTCCCCCTCATTATCCACACATTCTTACGTTTTATCGTCGACTTCTCTTTTTTACCTATTTTCTTTTCTTTTCTTTTCTTTTCTTATCACCTCTTAAAATCTTCATCACCTGTTATTTTTATTTCAAAGTCGCTAACTATAATTCCTTCCTTCTTTGTTAATTCCTCTTTCGGTTTTTCCTTTGTCTGTTCTTATTCCTTTTCCCTTCATCTATTGTAAAGTTCTTCCTTCCGTCCCTTCCTCCTTCCCTCCTACAGCTAGTACACAGCCCTATCCTCCCTCCCTACCACAGCTATTATGCAACCCCTCCCTCCCTACCACAGCTATTATGCAACCCCTCCCTCCCTCCCTACCACAGCTATTATGCAACCCCTCCCTCCCTACCACAGCTATTATGCAACCCCTCCCTCCCTACCACAGCTATTACACAAACTCTCCCTCCCTACCACTGCTATTACACAATCTCTTCCTCCCTACCACAGCTATTATGCTACATCTCCCTCCCTACCACAGCTATTATGCTACATCTCCCTCCCTACCACAGCTACTATGTTACTCCCTCCTTCCTTACCACAGCTGTTATGTTACTCCTCCCTTCCTACCACAGCTATTACGCAATCCCTCCATATTCTCCAAACTTGGTATTGGGCTGAAGCATTGTCGTTCCTTGGCCAAGAAAACTAATCTCAAAATATACTTTGAAAAGTTCTTAGCCTTAAGGTTGGTGGGGCTTAAGTTTGGATTATTTTTCTTATGAAAACAACTTTGTATAAAACGCCAGTTTGAGAGTTGTCGACGAAGGAGATAGGAAACGGCCATCTCACCTGCTGCCACCATCCGTCACACACACTCACACCCATATTGTTACGCCCACGCTATGCCAATCTAACCACGTGAACCCACGTTTACCAAAAGAGAAGATTAACTAACACTCTTATATACAATTACTTTACTAAAATGAAACTCAAAAGGAGGGCGAGGGGACGAGTCAAGCGCAAATTGGTCCACAGAACAGGCCATGTAGACCTGTGATTGGTCCAAAGGCTCGATTACGGTAATGAGCAGAGAGACGTCCAAACTCCAGCTTGTCCATGGCTTCCACAATAGACTTTCCACAATCAGACGACAAGGCGGTTCTCGAAGCCAGTTGACAAAAACAAACGAACACACACTCGTTGAGGCATGTTCACACCCTGCTTGCTCGTAACAACCACACATACACCTTTCTGAAATTGATTACTTAAATATGATCAGATCAAGTGTGTTTGTTAAATAATGAGTACAAGTGTTGTGTACGTCAGCTACCAGTGTACTACATATTGTCACTCTTGTTCTTGGAATCTAGTATAAATAATTAAATGTGATATCGGAGTAACTAAGTTTGTCACACTAATATCACCATCAACAACAGATATACACACAATTGTTGAATGACCTAAATATAGCTTTTAATCACTTACTTGTTCTTACACATTAATACTCCCATTTTTTATCCCAAAACAGTATATTCGACAGACAGACACAGACATTTACACAAACCGACACAATCATGTTATATAACCCCACTAGTCGTTACGTTAACTAATAACGAATGGGAGAAGGTAAAAGATAAAAGGTAATCATGTTGGTATATAGAATCACTTCATCTCGCTGCCAGTACCCGAGGCGTCGAGATATTATACCAGACTGATGTGACTTTCATCAATAACAACATCAGGTAATACTCTTACACCGGCCTTAGCTGTGTACGTGATGGTGATGTTGTAGTGATGAGCGACTCTTAACACGAGCCGTCACCACCGACATGGCCATGAACATATCGGCGAGGACTTATATATATACTGTACCAGGAACTAACACAACGAAACTCTTGCCATAGAGTTTATTGCTGTCTTGTCTTTTCGTTTAGTAAAAAGAAAACATATTAGTTACCACGTTGTGCTCACTAAGGTCAAAGGCAGTAGAGGATTAAATACTTTTATAATTACTGTACTCGTTGAATGACTGTTAACCAAGCTGTAAATATATAATATTGTTGATTTATGATACACAGCTTTATAAACCAGCGTGGGCTTATTGTACAGCGTGGTAACGAGATATGAACACCTGCACAAAGGAAGGTTTTGGCTTCACACGTTCAACATAATCCACAAAATATCTCCAGTAAATGAGAAAATATCAGACTTAACTTTGTGCTAAAAAATAATCATAGAAATATTCATTTTGTCACTTTGTTATTATTACGAAAATATCTCCAACAAGACCCAGATTACAAGGAAGGTTTATTGATATGATAATAATTGTCATGGTACTCCCCGAATAGGATTAAATAATTTGCTTCATATACTCAAATATTATCTGAATTATGTTAATCTTCAAGAACTGTTCCTTTTGTTCAACTAGGGATGGTGGAGACGTTATCTTACGTTATCTTAGGTATAAGAAATAATGACCAAATGTATGTATATAAGCGAATTAGTATTAGTTAATGAATAGCGGGTACAGGTAGGTGATGTTAAGAGAGGTGTGCAGATCACCCACCACCTGCCTACCCCCACCCCCATGCAGTGCCCTCAACACACACCCCTCTTTCTCCTCACCCTCAGTCCTGTCTCCCACTTCCCTCCACTTCCCTTCCCTTCTTCTCACATCCTCTCCCTCCCCTCCCTTCCCCCATCCCCTCTCTCTCCCTCTCTTAGAAGTTTATTGCCACAGTTTTATAGCGTGAGCCCCGGTGATGGTGGCTGAGGGTAATATGAAGCAATATTATCATCATTGTGTGTGTCAGGTCGAAGCCTCAAAGGCTTCTCTTATAATACCTCACAGTGTCAAAGGTTTCATGTTATTATTATTAATCCTCGGCAGCAGGGAATACAAATTAGCTTTTTTTCTTCACCTTTGTCCTCTCTCTCTCTCTCTCTCTCTCTCTCTCTCTCTCTCTCTCTCTTTTGAATCGGATAAGAATAGCCATTTTTTTAGAGGGAGAATATCACATTAAGTTTATTCACTAAACTTAAAGCAGCAAGTATTGAACCAAGGATCTTAAAACATGTTAGACAGATTAACGTGGAACTTGACAGGTGTGCAAGACGTTGTCCACGTAGGAGAAAGAATTAATGTCACTGGTGTTACGTCAGAAGTGAAAGTCATAGCTGGAGGTCGAAGTTCATGAAGTTATTATTATTATTATTATTATTATTATTATTATTATTATTATTATTATTATTATTATTATTTATTATTTATTATTTATTATTATTTATTATTATTATTTATTATTATTATTTATTATTATTATTTATTATTATTATTTATTATTATTATTTATTATTATTATTATTATTATTATTATTATTATTATTATTATTATTATTATTATTATTATTATTGATCAATACTCCTACATAAATAGTAAAAAAAACAAAAACATTTCCATTACTATTGTTAATCAAATTTACGAAATAAGTACTTAAAGTAGTTATGTTATTATTTCAACTATTTTAATATATATTTTTAGATAATTATCAAACCATTATATTCTTTACTTATATCTGCAAAAGTATATAACTCCTATATACTACAGAAACAAAGCCCTATATAACAAATAATTATAGTAACAAATGCTATATACCATAAAAACAAAATTGTGAATAGTTTCGATACTACTAAAGAAAATATTACATTTACTGTATAAATTCTACCCCAGTTTAGCAAGATTCTCCCAACACTTGCCTTGTGATTTGTACTCATCGTCTTTAAGGGACAACAGTCGATATTATGATGACCTGCTGGGAATTTAAACTCCTTCATAGTAAAGCTGTGAGACCCCCTCGTCAGGTACATTTTTACACGCGCCCTCAGGCACTCCCAGACAGGCTCACATACCTTGTTCAGACGCTTCCTAAGCGGGGGGGAAGTTATCTAACTGCTACTGCTTCTTGTTCTTATTGTTTTAATGTGTTTCCGGGTTTGTTGGTTTTATATTGTATTCAACCGCTTTGATATTCAAGGCCTTGAAGACGTGTTTTCTTAGTGCATACCACGAGTTATCAAAACTTGTGATTAAAAAGACACGTTACTTTTATTTATCACTGAAGGGGTCTTTATACACGTGTTACTTCTGAGTCTGTTCTCAGGAGTACATTAACAGCTGTTGGGTAGTAATTAAGAGAGCGGAGGGATGTTGTGACAGATGTTTGAGGATGGTTTTGTTGTGTGTGTGTTTAGGAGATGATTTTAGTGACTTTACTATGTATATTGGGTAAATTTATTCGCATCTGCCTATTTTGAGAATCAATTTTATGCACATTGGTATTTTGAGATTTTTTTTACAAAGATAATTAAATTATCTTGTATAAAAAATCCCCAAATACCAATAACATGTAATAAATATTTTATTACCTTATGTATTGTAAGCATAATTGTCTAATTATATTTTGTATTTTTTGAGTCGGTCACTTGCATTTTTAGAATGTTTTTTATTATATTAATTCTGATTGTCTCATCAATTAATCAGACTGTCATAGGATTTTTTTAATTAGACCCCAGTGAAATATCGAACACTGTTTCGTGAATATGTCGTACAAGTGTGCAAAGATTGATAAGAATGACCAGATTGCATTATTCACTAAATGGTATTTGTGTATTGTAGTATGTGCTTCAACTCTTAAACAACAAGTGTTGACGTTTAAGGCAAAAAGTTCTTCCTTAAATTGACTTGTGATGGCAGTAAGACAGGAAGGTGATATTTTAATATATCATTTCTCGTAGTCTTTAGGATAGATAATGTAATTAATTTCTGACTGACATTAGCAGCAAGATTCTAAATGCATTACTAATCAGTATTTACCGTCGAGACATTTGGCTGAGAAAAAAATTGCAAAAAAATATTGCTTATACGTTCAGTATCTATCTATTTAACTAACTAACAGAAGAAAAAGTGAATGCCAGTATCAAATTGGATGACTTCCATGCACCACAGTTGATCATGAAATACGATCAAAATATTACGCGAAAAATGGAACTAAGAAAATATATCGTTTTTTATTATTGTCAAATATTTCCGCAGCAGATATTTTTAATCGTACTATATCCCTTGCATATCCTGCGGTATAAGTGCGGCAGAGCGCAGGCGCAGAGCCATGCGTGCTGCCTCCCTGTTAAAAATAAAAGTTACTTTTTTTTCTCTTTTTTTTTCTCGGAAATTGAAAGGCTTTAGGCATGCAAAATAAAGCTTCGCCAACATGTATTGTATTAATTACACTGGTCAACATAAAAAAAATTATCATGGTTCTGGATCAAAACAGTCTGATTCTAGTGTAATTGTATGTGCTGAACTCAATTATGACATTCGTATAGCTGTATCAGGCTCAGTTTTCCAGAACCAGCATATCTATATATTTAGTGTACCATGCTATTCATACAGTAATTTATATGCTCATTGGCTCCACTTATGCAATTATTTTGTCCTGATTTGTGCTTTTTTGTTTGTTTTAGTTTGCTGATTCATGATATTGCATATCTACACCTGCATGATTTGTAATTACTCTGAAATTAACAAAACATGGAACGTCGCAAGTGTGTGAACGGTGCTGACAGTTTTTGCTACATATGTGGTGCCTTCACTCCTGGTAGCCTCAAGAAACCAATCACAAAAGCTGTTCGACTGAACTACAAAAGTTACTTCAAATGTCATTTGGGTGACCAAGACAAGAAATGGGCACCTCATGTAGCCTGTAAGTCTTGTGTTAACCACCTGAGCGAGTGGATGTGTGGTAAACGAAGTTCAGGAATGCCGTTTGCTGTACCAATGATATGGCGTGAACCTAAAGACCACAGTAGTGACTGCTACTTCTGTCTCACAAATATTAAGGGAATAAAAATCAAGACACGAGGCAAGGTACAGTACCCCAATATTGCTTCTGCAATCCGACCAGTACCGCACAGTGCTGAACTTCCAGTCCCAAATCCACCGACTGAACAAGAATTGAGTGATTCCGATTCTACCTCTACCTCAATGGAAAACGACTACCAGGATGACTCTGAAAATACCAGGCCTAAACTATTTACTCAAGAAGCGCTTCATGATCTCATCAGGGACCTAAACTTGTCAAAAGAAAAGGCTGAAGTTTTGGGATCCAGACTAAAGCAGCGTAACCTGCTAGAAGATGGAGTGCATATCACTACAGCGCGTTACCGACATAGACAGTTAATGATAGCGAATTCACCAAAACATGAAGGAATCTCCGCCTCCTGACCAGTTCCTCTCCCCTCCCCCCAACAAAGGGGTGGCCAAATTCAACCCTTTCCCCTATGCAGACAAAAGGGTGCGTGCGAAGATCCTTAAGTTCCGCTTTCAATGGAGGACTCGCCATATACGACCACAAGAATCCATGAATGAGAAATAAAGGCAGACATAATGCAGTTGATTTCCTATATAATAATTATATTGAATAAATAGCGTACAAATGTTATATCTCTGCTGAAGATTTACGGTAATCTTACGCAGTTTACGCACCTGGAGTCCACTTAATGACACAGGGTGCTGAAA
Organism: Homarus americanus; assembly: GCF_018991925.1. Classification (NCBI taxonomy): domain Eukaryota; kingdom Metazoa; phylum Arthropoda; class Malacostraca; order Decapoda; family Nephropidae; genus Homarus; species Homarus americanus. Next base: position 6,964 of record NW_024731881.1, on the reverse strand, counting down.
CAGGGTGCTGGTCCTGTGAGAGAATGCAGAATTTTTACATTTTTATAATATGGATCATGTGTAGAGTGGTTTATATTTAGTCATTAGCTCGCTGGTTTAATTGTTAGCTTTTTGTATTATAGTTACTTGTTTGCTTTGTGGATTAGAGTTAAACGCTACCTCGCTAGCTTGCTGGTTTATATTTAATCGTCAACTGGTTAATATTTAGTCAACTTACTGGTTGATGATGTATATAATTAATCGTCGGCTTACTAATTTCTATTTAATCTTCAGCTTATGGTCTTGATCTTCACCTTACTATATACAGTATAATCATCGCCTTCTTGTTTTCTACCGTACATCTGATCGTCATCTTCTGAGTTATATTTCATCATGGATATTCTGCCTTATATTTTATCGTTTTCTTTGGTTTCTACTTAATCACAGGTGTTCTGACATATATCTAATCATTCCATTGGTTTCTATTTAATCATTAGTGTCCTGCCTCCTATGTAATCATCTCTGGTTTCCATTTAATCATTGGTTGGTTGACATAATTAAGCATCATCTATTTCGTTTGTATCTAATCAAATTCCTGCCTTATTTCTAATCATCTTCATAGTTTTTATTTAATTATTAGTATCCTACCTTATATATAATCATTGGTGTCCTTGTCTTACAATTAATCTTCTAACTTGCTCCTATTTAATCGGTGGTTCCTCTCGTTTTATTGTACTGGGTAAGAATGAGGTCGGTGGAAGGTGATGCCGTAGAGGGGGAGGGCTGAGGTGTATCCCTTAAAAAGATTAACCTCAAGTCTCTCTGGAGGTCCACCTTGAATTCCTCCCCTGTAGATGCTTTCGCTAAATATTATTAAACATTAAATATTACCTGAATATTATGATTGGTAAATATTGTTGCTAAATATTACTAAACATTAAGTACTAGGTTAGTATTATAAACGGTAAATATTGCTCTTAGATAAAACTAAATATTAAGTATTACCTGAATATTATGAAGGCTATATATTGTTCGTAGATATTACTAAATATTTATCATTGACTAAATATTCTTACGGTTATGCTTTGCTTCTAAGTACTACTGTGTTTTAGTTTCTCTTATTTTTCTCACTTTTCTCTTCTTCCTTCTACTGTTACTACTGTTACTACTACTACAACTTTTATATCTCCTTCTCCGTCTCCTCCTTGTTTCCTCTTTTCTTCTCCCCCTCCAACTCTTTCTCTTCCTTCTCCTCCTTCTATTGCTACTTTTATTACTTTTGCTACCCTCCCTCCTTCTTCTGAGCTTCTTCTTCTTCCTTTTCATCCTCTTCCTATTAATATTTTTCGCCTAACCTTCCTCCTCTACTTCACCACCTCCTCTTCCTACTCCCCCTCCCTTTCTTCCTTCTCTTCCTCCTATTCCTCTTCCTCCTCCTCCCTCGTCGTTCCTCTTCCTTGTCCATCTCCTTCTTCTTTTCCTCCTCCTCCTCCCTTTCTTCCTTCTCCTACTCCTCCTCCTCCTCCTCCATGTTCCTCCTCTATGTTTCTCCAGCCATAGAGTCATTTTCCGCCGGTCATGGAGTCTGTTGAACATGAAGTCAAAGATAAAGTGAACAATATATCAATGTAGATCTCAATGTTCAAAGCATAATGTCTTAATTCAAGCGATCAACGTCGTTTGTTAATGTAGGTTCAACGTTCAGTATTATAGTTCAAAGATGAATGTGTTTATGTGATATATTATCCATGCTCAGTGTTTTAGACCAAGGGTTGATAATATAATTATCATCTTAATGGCCTGCTATAACAAACTCAGTAAATATAATCCATCACACTAAGTCTTCCAGGAAATTCTCTCTATCCTTGTGAGGAACTTAACAACTCATGTAGGTCAGAATGAGTAGCCAACCTCTTTGGCACCTTATTCTCCTCTAATTCCACCTTAGACGATTCCCTCTCTACCCCTCCTACCCCTGCACCTCCTACTGAACCTATGCACTTTCCTATAATCTCCACTCGCAGGGTTGCCGGTGTGTTATCCAGGTTGGATGTGAGTAAGGCGCATGGATCGGACGGAATACCCCCTCGTGTTCTGGGGGAGTGTGCTGAAGCCCTGGCCCCTGTGCTTGCTCGCCTCTTTCGCCTTTGCCTCAAAACCAAAACTTTTCCTTCTTCTTGGAAGCATGCCTTGGTTCAGCCCATCCCGAAGAAGGGTGACCATTCTAATCCCTCTAACTATCGCCCCATTGCCCTAACTTTATCCCTCTCTAAGATTTTCGAAACTATCTTGAACTCCCATTTTCTCCGTCACCTTGAACGCCTTTCTCTTTTGTCGGATCACCAGTATGGCTTTCACCAGGCAAGATCTACTGGTGATCTGCTCTCCTATTGCACCCATCTTTGGTCATCCTCTCTTAGGGATTATGGGGAAACTTTTGTCGTGGCCCTCGACATCTCCAAAGCATTTGACAGGGTATGGCACAAGTCTTTGCTATCTAAACTTCCCTCTTTTGGTTTCTCTACCCCACTTTGTTCTCTCAACTCGAGCTTCCTTGAGAATCGATCCATGGCAGTTGTTGTCGAGGGATCGATTTCTCGCTCTTTCTCTACCAATAGTGGCGTCCCACAGGGTTCTGTTCTTTCACCAACTCTCTTTCTTCCTTTTATCAATGATTTACTTCACACTACAACTAATTCTATCCATTCTTACGCCGATGATTCTACTCTTCACTCTTCCTCACATTTTCCCCTTCCTCCTAACTCTCAAACTAGATCTGTTTCTAGAACTGATATCATTACTTCTATCAACGTGGATCTGTGCAGCATCTCTGAATGGGGAGATACAAACTTGGTTAAGTTCAATAGTAACAAAACTCAATATTTACCAATTACACTTTGTAAAGTAGACGATCTCCCACCAATTACATTTCAGGACGCTATCATCCCCCCAAATTCTGAAATAAATATGTTAGGCCTCACCATTTCCTCCAATATGTCCTGGAAATTACACATCCTTAGTATAACTAAAGCTGCCTCCCGAAAGTTGGGAATGCTGTACAGATGCCGCAGCTACTTCACTCCTGAGCAGTTGCTCCAAGTATATAAGGGATTCATTCGTCCTAATTTGGAGTACTGCTCTCATATCTGGGGTGGCTCTTCTTCTGTCCAACTATTAGATAGGGTGGAGTCAAAGGCATTTCGTCTTATTAACTCTCCTCCTTTAGTCGACAACCTCTCTCCCCTTACTCTTCGCCGCAATGTTGCTTCACTCTCTCTCTTTTACAGGTACTTTAACGGGCAATGTTCAGGGGATTTGGCATCCTGTGTACCGCCGGTAAGGCCGTGGGTTCGTAACACACGTCTTGCCCGCGGTGCCCACCATTTCTCTGTGGATATCGGTCACACGAGAATAACCCGTTATAGTACCTCCTTCTTTCCTCACACAGCCAAACTGTGGAATGCTTTGCTTTCTTCTGTGTTCCATGCTCTTACAATCTGTCTCACTTTAAAAAGCTGGCTTTCCGGCATCTTCGTGGTGTAGATTAATACAGTATAACCTTTTTTTCTATATTTTCAATTTTTTCCGTTCTTTTTTTTCGCCCCCCAGGCTCCGTTGTGGGTCGTTTGACCTGTGCCCGGGTTGGCTAATTCCCGTAAAAAAAAAAAAAAAAAAGTCGGGTTAGGTTAGGTCGAATGAGTAGGCCGAGTTAGGTAGGTCAAATGAGTAGGTTTGGTTAGCTTAGGTCGAATGAGTAGGTTGGGTTAGGTAGGTCGAATAAACAGGTCTAATACAATTTTTAGTCAAACAATCCGCTACAGTAAACAGATCGAACTTTCCAACATTTATTTTCCACCTTACAAACCTTCACAAAATCGCCTAACCTGACCTGACCTGACCTGACATGACCTGACCTAACCTAACTTAACCTAAAGTGATTAAGAATATATCAGTGGCAGCTTTAAACCAGAATAAAAGTAAACAAATAAATAAAAAAAATCTTCACGTGTAAAAAAATAAATCAACATTATCAGTCAGGTCAGGAAAGGAAGAGAGGCGTAGAGTTAGGGGAGATATGATAGAGGTGTTCAAGTGGGTAAGCGGGATTAACAAGGGTAAAATGGAAGATGTTCTGAAGCTCAGTAATAACGAAATAACTAGAACACATGGCTTTAAATTAGATAAATTCCGATTCAGAAAGGATATAGGCAAGCACTGTTTCCTGCAGTATTCCACTTTCTTATGTTCTTATGATTAGACGAATTAAAAAAAATACTTGAATATCTTCACATCGTTAGCATAAATTCCTGTTAAAAGTTTTATTACTTTTTCATTTTTTTATAATATTTTTTTTATTCACGAGTTAAGAGTATATACAGTAAGGAGATTAACCAATGAGAATTAATCTTCCCAGCTTCAGCCAATGATAATAAATATTTGTCCTAAGTCATAAATCATCAATTCTCTCTCCAAAAATAATTATTTCTGGTAATATCTCTATCATTTCATTATTCATTTTAATTCATTATCCACCTTCGTTCACCAGGTTGTTCCGTAGGCCTATATCACCTTCCCTTATTACCGACGATGACCTCTTGGCCTCCCCTGCACTGTTTCCCGGAGGTTATCTGTGTGACCCATACAAAAAGTTCACGCAGGTGTTGATGGGGTTCACTGCTCACCTTCAGCCCCTACCACTACCCTTACCCCATCCAGACCCCTACCCCCTCTCCAGACCCTCACCACCTTCTCCAGAACCCTACCACCTTCTCTAGACCCCTACCACCATCTCCAGACCCCAACCCACCTCTCCAGACCCTCACCCCCTGTCTAGACCCCCACTACCTTCTCCAGACTCCTACCCCCTGTCTAGACCCCTACCACCATCTCCAGACCCCAACCCACCTCTCCAGACCCTCACCCCCTGTCTAGACCCCCACTACCTTTCTCTCCAGGACCCCTACCACCTTTCTAGACCCCCAACACCATCTCCAGACCCCCCTACCCACTTCCAGACTCCCCTCACCCTGTCTAGACCCCCACCACCTTCTCCAGACCCCTACCACCTTCTCTAGACCCCTACCACCATCTCCAGACCCCTACCCACCTCTCCAGACCCTCACCCCCTGTCTAGACCCCTACCACCTTCTCTAGACCCCTACCCCCTGTCTAGACCCCTACCACCATCTCCAGACCCCTACCACCATCTCCAGTCCCCTCTATCCCCTTCCAGTGATTGTGTTAAGGTCATAACTCCTTGGATATACAGTGATTGTAATGAGAATCTGACCGGGATTAATAATGTAAATACAACCGTGAAAGGCATAGTAGGTTTTAGTCCATTGAAGTCATAGTTTCTACGATTATATTTTAAAACCCTCCTAATTATAATAACTTTTAAGAGAGTATTATCACGTGAAGGAACATCATATATTGTAATAGTGGTAATAATTTTTGTCGTTACGGGTCAATGTGAGCCTGATCTAAGCTGCTACTGGGTATCTCATACAACACCACGTAGTTAAGTAGGAGCTAATAATTATGTGGCTTTGCTCTATATTCCTCCTATTCTTCATATGGCTATCAACTGGCATTAAAATCCCGAAGGAAAAAAACTATTATTTTTTTTCTTATATTTTTATCTTCAGCCAAATGTCTCTGTTTTACACCATCTCCTGGACTCTTTAATCTCCTGGGTGGAGGCGGAGGCGAGGTCAAGGTGTGTGTGACCTGGAGGGTGAGGTGTGGGCAATCCTTCACACCTTGAGCTGACGGACGGGGGAGCTGTTGGCTTGTTTACGGACCTCGCCTTATTATCCTGCCACTAATTCATTCCAATCAATATGCGTGTAAGATAATTGAGTTTTGATTTGTTAATGAGTTTTGCTGGTTAGTCCGGGACGTGTTTATGTTAAATATTCCCTCCCTCCCCAACCTTCCTTCCCTCTCCCCTCTTCCCCCCTCCCCGTCTCCCCCTCTTTCTTTTTTCTCTGTCTTATTATTTCTCTTTCTCTTTTCTTTATCTTGTTCATTGTCTGTCTGTCTCTCTGACGTTGTTTCTCTCTCCTTGTCAACCACATCCTTCACCTTTCTCTTCCTCTCCTTCTTTCCCTTCCTCTCCCTTATCTAGTTTCATCACTCCCCCTCCCACCTTACCCACATCCTTCCTCCTTGTACGTTCACTAGGTTACGCCCTTCCCACTGCTAACTGTGTAGTACTGTAGTATGATGTTGAGAGGAGAGGGGATGGAGGTATCCCTTTTCGCCTTTTTTATTTACTTAATCTTTATCCCTTTTGTCTCTCTCTTCCCTAACCTTTATCCAGCCCTATCGTTCTTTCTTCTTTATCCATATTCCTTCTTTATCTTTAATATTCATCTCGTTATGCTTACTTGTCTCTCAGCGTCTTGAAACTCGTGTGTGTGTGTGTGTGTGTGTGTGTGTTTGTAAAGGTGTTGGGAAAAGGTTATTGGTTTTGCTATGCTCGCTCTCTCTCTCTCTCTGTTTATTATCAAGCCCCATCCCCACCCCTGACCTGACTGCTTCTCGGGAATATTGAAACATATCCGCTATGTTTTTTGAGAGGCAATAGATACAGGTTGTTCACCCTGCCAATATTTGTTTATTTTTTTCTCTCTCTCTCCCTATCTCCCTACCTCTCCCCCTCTTTCTCTCCCCTTCCTCCCTCTCTCTCCCTACGTCTGTCCCCCTCCCTCGCCCCCCCCCCCGTTTGTGAGTGAGGAGTGAGGGAGCAATGCATCAAGAGTTTCACCACTCATCATAATATGGTTCAGCATATTTGGATAAAACGTATCAGGGAGGGAAAGCCAATCAACGAACGAGATGATTAGAAGGAAGGTTTTTATTGGTTAAAAAAAATTATTTTCTTCGACCTCTCGCAGTACAACATGGATGCTTATCTATATGTTAATGCGTCGAGAAATTAAAAAATGGAATGATTTATCTTACTTATATATGTGTGCGT
>NW_024731880.1:0-16354 GCF_018991925.1 Homarus americanus | reverse complement strand
GTTATAAATTGGATGAGGATTAATAGTCCCATAGCGAGTCATTTTATCACTTAATACGTATGTAACCCACATTTTATTGAGGCGTAAATCCATAATATTATTTACAGCTGTACCAGCAGATGATTTATTGTAGATATGGAAATCGTGAAGAAATGTATCTGTATAAAAATTTGGACCGTAATACCTTTCGGGTGTCATTGGCTGGTCAATTTATGTTATATATATAAAATCGTATAATTTTTTGGTATCAATGTGAATTTTGTTATTACTAGTGATGATTAAATCTTGTATTATATTAGAATAAACATTTACTTTTTTGAAAAATTTATTACTAGTACGGGATTCTTTAGTAAAATTGGATAATGACGGAAAATGGAGATAATCCAAATTAGGGATAGAGTGTGAGTATTTAAAAATATTGGGTTTAAATTCTTCTTCTGAAATATTATTAGAGACTTCTTTTTCTTCTTCTTCTTCATTGTACATATCATGCGTTGCATCCAGTTGTTGTTGAATTGAGGATTGTTGAATAAGTTTCCATAAGCGTGCAGACACATCTATAACTGGCTCCATATGTATTATAATTAAAATATTATATATGGTGTGTTGGTGTATGAAAATAAAAATTAAAATAAAATTGGGGAAGTGGTAATACATTTGGTTATTGTATTATGTGTGTGTGTGTGTGTGTGTGTGTGTGTGTTTATGTTGGTGTGTATGTGTGTTTGTTTTGGTGTGTGTGTGTGTGTGTGTTAGTGTGTATGTTGGTGTGTGTATGTGTGTGTCTGAGAGCATGATCATTTATTTTCTTTCATTAAATTTAAAAGAAAAACACCCCATAAGGGTGAACATAAAAATTTTGAAGGGGGAAATGGATGTAATTTTGCACATACGTTTTTTTCTAATATATATATAGATAGAGAACTCACTTTTTCATTAATATGAGATTTCGTATAATATTTAATAACATATTTTTTCCCTAGAGAGTATATCATTGAATTATCAACATTAACATTTATATTTTGTTTATTAACTATTTTTCGAAAATGTTTTAGTAAAATATTCTTCTTGGTACAATAAGGTATAACAAATATGGGTGTCAGTAAAAGATGAATTATGCCGGCTATATCAATATAACCAATAGCTAAATTTATCAAATTTAATATTGTTATACCTTTATTTTTACAAGACAAATAATTAAAACATGGGCGTATTTTCGGATAACTTATAATAAATTTTGGTGATGAAAAAAGAATATCCCATAGATTGGATTTATTAACCTGTAAGAAATTAAATCCCTTCCCTTTTTTTTTATAAGGGATAACCCATTTATTAGGCATTTCAGTAAAAAAGGAAATCATTGCCATCCTATATTTAGTATTAATTTTATTTACTAATATTAGTCCAGGAATATTAGTAAACTTACAGAATGAATTTTTAAATGAATAAGAGCCTGCGTGAATTTTACAACAATGTAGTAAAAAATGATCAATGATAATTCCAATATTATTGAAAAGATGTTTTTTTTCAATAGTATGATTATTAATTATTTTTATATTATTTAATTCATTCCACCCTGTTAAGGGAATAATTTCATTTATGTAATCCATCTTTTTATACTAAAAAATAAAATAATGATTTGGACTTATCCTTCAGATTATAATATATCTCTTTCAGATTATAATATTCCAGATGCTACTACCATTAACCCCGCTACTTCTACCACCATCACTACCACCACCCCCATTCCCTCCTCCACCCCCATCCCTTCCTCCACCACCACCACCACATCTTCCTCCCCCACCTCCATTAATACTATAAGCATTTACAATAAGCCGGAATACAACAAAGCAATTAATTTAAAATTAGATGAATATGATTTTCAAAATAAATTATTCCCAAATACCATTAAGTATTTAGAATTAGAAAAATATTCACCTATGTTAATTGTAATTGATTTACATTCATTATGTTTGTGCGACGATAATTTTTTTTTACAAATAAATTCAACCGATAATTTAGGTAAAGTATATACTAGGCCTTTTATGCAAGATCTTTTAATTTATTTAAAAAAAGTGAATAAACATAATATTCTTATTTTATGGTCATCTTTAAGAAAATGTCAAATTAATAAAATTTTAATATTGTTAAATATACCTCAATATTTTACAAGTATTCTATCGATGTTAGATTGTGTTAAATCTAATACATTATATAATGTCAACAAATCCTATACTTATTTAATTAAAAAATTTCCTACTTATGAGGGAATGAGATCTCTTATACTGTCTCATCAAGCAGTAAGAGACACACATACACTAGAAGAGATAAAGAAACAAAATCAATTATTAAATAATATCATTACCCTTAGTAATAGTAATCAATTTGATTTTATAGTATCTATTAAACCATACCGTCTTCAAGATATTGTAAATAATTATGGTGCTTTTAATAAAGAACCCCAACAAATTACCGATTTAGAATCTTTTATTAAAACTAAAGGTTTAAAAGGATTTACCAATACATTTTATAATAAAAATACTGCTGCTGCTGATAATAAATTAAACAAAAAACCATATTATGGAGATACAACATTATTATCACTAATAATTTTTCTAAATAATAGTTTTTTTAGAGAAAAAGAAGAAACTGAATTTTTTAGCCACCCTAAATCCCTTTATCCTTATACAATAAAATCTTATATTATTCATAAGAATAAAAATGATTCATTTTGTTCCATTATCAAATATAATAAAAAAATAAATAAAAAATCCTTGAAATTATTAAAATGGCTGTATATAACAGATTGAATTTCTTAATATCATATACTATAATTATTATATTCTTCATACTCCAATCATTAGTAAATATATATAAATGAATTCACCAATTAATGAAGAAACAATCCATCCGCATATACACCATTTTTATCAAAAAGTGCCTATTGATGGTGAAATACTTATATTTGATTTTCTTAACAACAATAATCGATCAATTATTATTAAAAAAAAAACTGATAACAATTTAACTGTAGATCTCAAATTTGATAAAACAAATATGTTATTTTACGATAGAAATGGCGTAATTTATCATTTTTTTAAAAATGAAAATCCTTCTTTAAACATATTAAATAAAAACAGTATACCCCTATCATTGACACCTCATAAATTTAAAACACTTTTTAATACCTCCAAAATTGGCTGATATTTGGAATTTTTGTTGGTTGGGTTGCTGTGTTGAATAGTGGTCCCAATTTTTATTTTGTTTTTCACTTCCCTGAGTAAAAGAAACTAAAAAGTTTTTATGATTGAATATATATCCTGTAAATAGGAAATATCACTTTCTATGTTATCATTAATCATTGATGTATTATAATATATACTAACTGAATTATTTGCCTTATATTTTCTAATAATAACACTGCTAGAGTCATTTGATAATGATTGTAAAACTATAAATATAAAAATTTTTCGTTTACTTGATAGATGAAAATATATATCTTGTTTATCCTCAATATAAAAACGCGTAAAATAATCAATATCAATAGATTGACCATTTTCACTAAAAATTATTGGAGGTTGATGCCAACCATAATTGAATAGAAATAGTAATAATAAGGACTCACCATGATTGGGTAAATTAATAAACTTTTCCGTTAAACTTAATATATCACCATTATCTCCCATATTATTGGAACATTTGTATCCAAGGTTGGATATACTTTTATTAATATTATCATATAAATCATTTTTATTTTTAAATGAAGGATGTATGTAAATATTTCCTAAACATTTCAAATGATAATTATCATCATCACAATCACAGTTTTCAAGGGTTTTAATTATTGTATTCATCATGGATTACTTAAGAATGAAATATATTTTCAAAGCAAATAATTTTCATAAATTAAATATTAGTTAATCTTTTGCTTAGGCAAGGTAGCTAGCTAACTAAACTAAACAAATCGTAAGCAGAACATCATGATATAAATATTTAAGTAGGGAGTAGAAAAATAATAATTTTAAATTCTAGGCTGGGAAGGGGAGGGGAGAGGAGGGATTACTCACTCATCTTCAGTATCATCTTTATTTCTGTAGTGTAAATACATGCTAATAATACTTAGTATTGATATACATAATCCTTGCAATATATTTAGAAAATATAGAAATCGCGTTCCCTTATCATTATTATCATCATCAAATTTTGCATCCTTATATAACATTATTGTAAAGAAAACGACACTTATTGATAGTAGAAGTATAAGTGATAGAATTATATAATCTAACATTGTTTATATCTCTTATTATTTATCTATTTTTATTATTTAAAAAAAATAAACTACAAAATTTAAAAAATATTTTTATATTTTTTACTTATTAAAAAATATAAAATTTTATATATAATGGTTGATAGTGTTATTTATAAAGATATACCCATACCCCAAAGAGTTTTTGTGGGATCTTACATCAACAATGATAACCCACTCATAATTTTTCAAAACTCTCAAGAGGAAACCCAACAAATACCTATAAAAAGAAATATAGATTATGTTAATATTATGAGAGAATTAGATACAAATATCGAAGATATAGAAACTAATCGCCTTAAATTTATAGAATATTGTAATAGAAAATTTCTAATTGATCAACTTTGCACATCTATAGAAAAAAAATCAAATAATGAAACTAATCCTGTTATGTGTGGATGTTTACCAGCTAGTATTTTAAAGATAGCAGACAATATTAATGAAACAGACACGAATCTTTTCATTAATCCTAGGCAAATTTTAAATTGGTTTATACATATCCTAAATAAAATAGATGTATTCCGAGATTTTCCCAATAGTTATTGGTTATACTGTAGAGATAATTTATTTGTAGGAAAACCGACTACCGGGTTAGAGGCAATACATGATCTCTTTAATATAACTGCTGATGATATTGAAAGTATTTGGGAAGACAATGAAGAAAATGGCTTAATAGACGAAGAGAATTTGTCAATTTTACAGTTATTTAAAGTTATAATACCACAATTAACATCAACATTTAGAAATTTATTTAATAAGACTTTAAATTCTAATACAGCAGCAAATGCAAATTTCAATAAACCCAAAAAACGTAAAAAGATAAAAACTGCAGATATCCAATTTAAAGAATCCCTTAGTGATAATATTAATGACTGGTGTCAAAAAGCCACTCTCTCTGTAGAGAAACAGATTTACGATTGTCGCGATCTTATTATTAAGCAAATTAGTAACGAGAACGATAATAATGTCTGGGCCTTTAAGGCATTTTTACAAATTCAAAAAGAAAATATGTCAACACCTATATATTTCAATATGTCAATTAGTTTTGAAATTATGTTTCATACTTTAGGTGAAATTTTGAATGTCTTATTATTTCATAAACCTAATCAAATGTCTATGGAAACAACACTAAAATGTTCTTTATATCAAATATTAATTCTAAAGGAAATTGGTTTACTTTCTCGACTCCAAAAATTTATTTTTCTTCCTTTTTTGTATCAATTAATGTACTCTTGTTTACCCCCAGAAATAAATGATGATACAACACCACACATTAATAAATTATGTTCTGAATCAATACGTTACATATCCATCAATTATCCAAAAATCTATAGGAGTTTACATTATCCACTTTTTTCTTTCAGTGAAAATGAGCCCCTAGTTGATTGGTTAAATACAAACAGAGATAATGTTATCAAACGCCTAGAATATTTTCTAGATGAATGTGACTTACAATATTTACAGGATGAAACATTCTGTAATGCGTTATACTGGACTATTGTTCAACTTCGGAATAATACAATAGAATATTATTTTCTATACATACTTATAATTCATAAGGGTTTATTTATGTATAATTGTAAAAAAGCAGGCCTGAATAAACAAAATCAATTATTAAATACCAAAAAAATAGCTATACCCATGTATAATATTCTTATGTGCTTCATAGATTATATTAGGAAAATTCCTCAACATCTCATATCTATTGATATTCTTACTAATAATGAATTTGGAAAGAATTCTTCTTACAAACGTATATTAATATCATCTATTAAAGATTTTCTGGGTGAAAATTTAACTATATTTGATTAAAGTTTCAACATATACACACACACCACATACATACCAACACATCAACACATACACCAACACATCAACACATACACACTAAAACACCAACATACCACACATACACCAACACCAACACATACACACCAACACATCTATACATACACACCAACACATACACACCAACACACACATACATACACACACACACACATACACCAACACATACATACCAACATACATACACACCAACATACAAACATACACCAACACACGAACACATACACACACACCAACACATACACACACACACCAACACATACATTATACACACCAACACACACACACAAACACATACATTATACACACCAACACACACACCAACACACACATACCAACACATATACACACACCAACACATACATTATGCACACCAACACATACACACCAACACACCAACACCAAACATATACACAAACACATACATACACACACAAACATATACATACATACCAACACATACATACACATACACACCAACACATACACACACACATACATATACACATACACACCAACACACGAACACATACACACACCAACACATACACCATATACACACCAACACACACACCAACACACCAACACACCAACACACCAATACATACACACACTAACACATGAACACATACACACACACCAACACATACACACCAACACACAAATACACACCAACATATACACACACACCAACACATAAACACCAACACATACACCACATTATACACATCAACACATACACCAACACACCAACACCAACACATACACCAACACACACATACACACACCAACACATACATACCAACACACACACACACACCAACATACACATACACACCAACACATACACCAACACACCAACACCAACACATACACCAACACACACATACACACACCAACACATACATACCACACAACACACACACCAACACACACACACACCAACACATACACATACATACACATACACACCAACACACACATACACACAACATATACACACACACCAACACATACCAACACACACCAACACATACACACCAACACACACACACTAACACACATTAACACACCAACACATACACACCAACACACACACACCAACACATACACACCAACACACACACCACATTACACACACACACACACACACACACACACACACACACACACACACAAATAACAAAATGTATTACCACTTCCCAAATTAGTTAATAACACTCACCAAGACCACGAAATATTCCACTGGGCACACTGAAGGTCTGTCTTTCTTCAACTCACTAAGAGATTCTTATAATCTAAATATCAGTTCAGATGTATAACTCTAAAAGTACAAATTAAAAACTAAGAGAGGGAGGAGTTATATTTTTCATACCCAATAGAGAGACTTACTTTAAGTAATGACATCCCCCAGGGGTGGAGTTTCTTATTACAGACCACTCAGTTTTACAGGGTGGCAGGATGTGGGTAAGTCCCCTGAAAAACCCAGTGACCTCATGTGTGTGACAACAGGATGTTCTTAATCTTACTCAGTTTATGGTGTGGCAGGATGTGGGTAAATTCCCTGAGAATGTATTACTTATCTGGGCTGGGTAAATCCCCTGGGTAAATCCCCTTAACCATGTTTGCCCAATGTTCTTATTTAAGTTTATTTTTTTATGGCAGACAGGATTTGCTTGTTTGTTGTTTCTTACCCACCAGACAAAAGAGACATACAGCATGGAGAGAGAAAGGAAAGGAAAAGAAAGGGGTTAAAGAAAGAAAGTAAAGAGAAAGTTGAGAAAGAAAGAAAGTAAAGAAGAAAGAAAGTAAAGAGAAAGTTGAGAAAGAAAGAAAATAAAGAAGAAAGAAAGTAAATAGAAAGATGAGAAAGAAAGAAAGTAAAGAGGAAAGAAAGTAAAGAGAAAGTTGAGAAAGAGAAAGTTATAGAGGGGAAGTTTTCTAAAAGAATGTCAA
The DNA here is from genome assembly GCF_018991925.1 of Homarus americanus. Classification (NCBI taxonomy): domain Eukaryota; kingdom Metazoa; phylum Arthropoda; class Malacostraca; order Decapoda; family Nephropidae; genus Homarus; species Homarus americanus. The sequence continues at coordinate 8,244 of NW_024731880.1, read as the reverse complement.
AGAGAAAGTTGCAAAAAAAAGAAAGTAAAAGAGAAAGTTGCGAAAAAAAAGAAAGTAAAAAAGAATAGTTGCGAAAAAAAAAGAAAGTAAAAAAGAAAGCTGATTAAAAAATCTGAGTCTGAGTCTTAAAAACAATTCCAAATCCACCCATCTAATACAAGAATAAAAATTCAGTGAGCAATATGTAAAATAAAAAATATTTTTTTAAACTTATCAACATTTATTTTTCTAATATAATAATGCGTGTTACCATCATCCATAAGAGAAATTCATTTTGTTTGAACATTAAAGAACATCCTCATTTATTTGTCTAATATAATATTTGGAATACAAGTACCACAACCCTCACAACTTTGTATTGCATTATATACATTGGCAGCATTCATAATATAACATATAAAATCCTGGTCCATTCCTTTATAAAAGAACCTCATAATATACAACATTCAAAATATAAGTATATAAAATTCTGGTCCGGTCCATCCACCTTTATAAAAGACAATTTGTATACATTGGCGCATAATATAACTATAAAACATAAATCAGACATTTTGTTGCTTGGTCGATAGGATTCTGCTTTATTTTATTTCATTCCCTATTCATAAATCAGGTCCAAAATTGTTCTACTTCAGATGCTGTAGGTATCCAAATTATTGTTGGTGTTTATCCAAATTGTTGGTTGTTGCTGGGTGATGGGTTATTCTGTATAAAAATAAAAAATATATAAATTTTATAGTTTTAATGGATCAATGTAAATATAAATTATCAATTGAATCTGTATGCAAACATATCATGTCACCCATACGACACTTACCCTACACTTGGTCTGATTCTGATGTCTTCTTAAAAGTCCCGGTAAATTAAATTCATTATTACATATATTACACTTGAACGTATTTTCATAATTTTTTGTTATATGAGTGTTAATGTGATATTTTAAGTTCTTTTTGTTTATCATCTTGTCGCATATATTACAGCGAATATGAATTTGATTGTCGGTATTCAGAGAGTAGTGTGTGGCGGCCATGTGGGTAATCAAACTATTTTCCCGACAAAATTCCTTATTACATCTCTCACAATTAAAGGGTTTCTTCTCAACATGAGAGAACATATGTTTGTTGAGCGGAAATTTTTGGGTGAAGTTCTTGTTGCATATATTGCAGCTATAATATCTAAAGTGTTGGATTCGGTGTTTGGCAAGGCTGTTCTTAGTATATAATCGCTTGTCACATAACTCACATTTAAATTTTTTTTCTGAACTATGGAGAAACTGATGATCGCGAAGGTTGCTTAACCTACTTAATTTCTTGCCACATATATTACAAATAAAAGACTTCTTTTTCTTCAATTGCTGATCCATAATCTACTATTCAGTATAAGTCAAAGGTAGAGTAACTACATTTTACATTTGTATCGGTCGAGCTGGGTGTTTCCACTTCGGTTGAGCTGGGTGTTTCCACTTACAACTTTTGGGATGGTCTGTCTTAGTTATATAGGCTACGGAGGCACAGGTACACACACACACACACACACACACAAGGTGGGATTGGTTGATAAGACCCTTGAGGGCGGATCCCTTTTGAGGGTGATGCACTGATGAGAGAGCCGCCCACTTGAGGGCGGTGCACTGATGAGAGCAAAATTATGACTACTACTTTCAGGGAAAACATTTTGCGAAGGCTTTTCTGCTGCTTTACTGTGCTGTTGGCTATTATCTAGTTTTCTGAGGATTACTCTGAATTGGCCTGTATGTATCTACAAACAACTTATGTTGGACTTTGTTTTAATATGAGTTACAAGCTTTTCCATTGTCCTCCACTCTAATGGTAATGATAATATTGACAAATCAAGCAATTCAATGTTAGGTGGTGGGTGGTTATGGAATATTGATTGTTGTTTTTTTACTATTTCTATTGTACTGTCGCAGTCGTTGTCGCAACATTTCCATGTTGTTGATGTTGAAGATGATCTACAATATATATGGCCTTGCATGCATATATTATTTTTGCCTGCCTCCGTAAATATTATTTCTTCACTGTCAATACTGATTATGAAATCTAGCATATAAAATTCGGACTCGGATATTTCGAAGTCAAAATTGATGTCAGAAGACAATTCAGAAGGTTTGGAAAAGTAGTAATAAATAGTCTTCTCCTTCTCTTCTTTCTCTTCCAACTCATCATCATCATCCTCATCCAACTCATCATCATCATAATCATCATAACACTCTGTCACAATTACGTAGCTTCTTCTCTTCTTTTCTAACTCAGTATCAAATAGCTTCTCTTTTTCTCTTTCTCTAAATTCAGCATTTAAAACCTGCAACGTTTTCCTCAACTCAGTCAACTGAGAAAACTCATCTTTCAACTTAGCTTTCAACTCATCCAACTCAACCTCCTGACCTTTCAATTTAGCTTTCAATTCATCCAACTCGGCCAAATTAAAATTCAATTTTGCCAACTCACCATCAAGTTGCCTTTTCTTTCTTTCTTCTTCTTTCTCATCAAGTAATCTTTTTTCTTCCTCTTTCAACACAAGTAGTTTCTTCTCACCTTCCAACTCAGCAAACTCAGCTTTCAACTTGGCAAATTCAGCATAAAATTGTTCTTTTTTCTCATCAAGTAGCCTCTTCTTTTTTCCCAAATCAGCAAACACAGCTTTCAACTTGGCCAACTCAACATTAAGTTCTTCTTTCACAGCTTTCAACTTGCTCAACTCAACATCAAGGTCTTCTTTCTCATGACGTAGCCTCTTTTCTTCCAACTCAGCAAATTTAGCACCAAGTTCTTCTTTCTCATCAAGTAGCCTCTTTTTTTCTTCATATTGTTCTTTCTCATCAAGTATCTTCCTTTTTTCTTCTTCCAACTCAGCAAACTCAGCTTTCAACACAGCATCAAGTAGCTGTAGCTTCTTTTTCTCTTCATCACAGGATTGACTACCTTGACCACCATAGTGTTCCAGCTTCAATTGTTGATCCATATTTTCCCGTTGTTGGTTGCACTATAAAGTCAAGGTAGGAGTAACGAACGAGTAACTACTCTGGATGGAGCAAGCTATTAACAAACAAACTTTTCTGGTGTAGGCTTGGTTTTATAGGCTACGGAGACACAGGGACCCTTGAGGGGAGTGGGGGTGGGGGGATTGATGGATGGATGAGTCAGGGTCCCAGTTAATTTTCAAAGTATTTCCAATTACTTTTCTTACTGAAACTAATCTTGCTACTTGCTACCTTCTACCTTCCTCTATTATCTTACAGGGAAAACGTTTTCTGCTGCTGCTTAATATGAGTTACAAGCTTTTCCATCGTTCTTAACTCTGATGGTAATGTTGTACCCTCCAATTTAATGCGAGATGGTAGGTGGTTATGGAATATTGATTGTTGCTTTTTTAATATTTCTATTTTACTGTTACAGTAGCTACATTTCCATCTTGTAGAAGAAGAATTTATTCTATTATATACATAGCCCCGTGTGTATATTCCATTTTTGCCTGCCTTCTCATATATTTTTTCTCCTCTTTTAATACAGATTATGAAATCTGACATGAAAATAAAATCATCTTTGGTGGGTACCCATTTTTGGGGGAGGTCTGAATTTTCAGAATGAAAGTAGTAATAAATATTCTTCTCTTCTTCTTTCTTTTCTTTCTCTTTGTATTCGAGCAAATTTATAGCAAAAGCACATTCGTGGTTCCTTAAACAGTGAGGCCAGCTATATTCCTTATTACATTTATTACACTTATAGGGCTTTCCGTAATGAGTATTTAAATGGTATTTTAAGTTTTCTTTTCTCCTGATGACGTAGTTACATATGTGACAACGAACACGGTTTTGTTTTCTTTTGTTGACAGTCAGGGATTTGCGTTTGTTCTTGTTCTTGTTGTTTGCCATGTTACCGATAACTGCCAAGATCAGAGTATGCACGTACGCACAGATAATTGGTTGCCAAGACAAGAGAACAAAACAGCACAGACTAACAATCTAAGAACGGAGTACCGACTATTTATACTGTCTAAGCTTTTATCATAAACTCTCAAGGATGGGATGACAATAAATGTTAAGAAAAACATTAACCTTTCAAGACTAACATTTATTATTTAGACAGACACTTATGTTAAAACAAAAACATTTTTTACAAACAAAACATACTATATTTACTAAAATGCCAAGAAAGTTATACAATGATATAATGATCTTTTTTACTAATTTATTCCTGGGTATTATCAACAAAGCCTATTTCACTCCATAAATAACCATAAATTCTCTCACCAGTTTTACTTACAGTATATCCTGTACGGGGGACACGCCTAGTTTTACTTATATGCTGGAGATGCTCCATTGTTAATGGTAGATAGGGAGATTCCCTTTTCCTTCTCTCCAGAAGATGTAATAAAATTTCTTTAGGAGTCTCAAGAAACTCTTTCTCCAGTGCCACTTTAGTAAAATCTGCCTCGCATATTGTATACGAAATAAACTTCAGATATTCGAATGGACGAGAGACATGGGAATAGGCCTTAGCAAACCTGTTTTAAAATAAACACAAATTAGTGTTGTTGGATTACTGTATCGTATAGTATAAAAAAACAAACATACTCTGCTAAATTATTTATCATTTTTTAATAAAAATATTATATATTAATGTAATAATATACTGTAGGCCTACCTGTAAATTCCTAAAGCATTGGATGCATTAATGTTCCATCTGATGAAGTTTGTGCAAACATGTACAACATAGTCCATTTGCATCATGTCTGCAGCAACAACTAACTCTTCGGCGTTTTCCGCTGTTACCTCAATCTTTCCTACAGATTTAAAAAAAACATTTTCATCCATTAATCAATCAATTAATAATTGTTTTACATAAGGTTAGTTATATCATATAATTAGCAATATGAAAAGTCAATATGTTCCGTATGTTTTCTTTATCCTTACCAGTATACATGAATGTGATTATCTGAATTAATATATTGTGTTTTATGAAATTCATTTCTATTGAAGACTGTGTTTTCTCAGCAAAACCACTCGTAAACATGGCCTTAAGATAGGGGCTTCCCGCTGAGAGTATTACACGGTGAGTCTGGAATAAAATGTTTACTTTACCAATGTTTTACCATCCAGTAAAAAAACATTAAAAACTCTGCAAACATTGTAGCTAATGAATTGTATCAATAAATAATAGCTAGTAAATACCTTCACCACTGTTCCATTAGTTGATATTTCTACATCACAGAACTGCTGTGAATTCCAGAGTGTATATAAGGTATTTAGCAGTATTTTTGGATAATATTTACTACATGGATAATATATATTACTACACCGGTAAAAAGAGGGTGAGGGCTTCACACATGCCGTCATCCTCATGCATTAATACCTAAAACCTAACGTAATTTATACTAGATAGAGTTGTCAGTTTTTTTTTAACTTTTTTTTAACGATAACGCACGCATTCGACGACTGTCTGCTAGCTTGAATTCTATTCTAGGTAAATCCGGTGATGCTTTAAAAAGAATATATTTTTTTCATATAAAAAAGTATATTATTTTTGTTATAAATTCTCAAGGACAGGCGACAATAAATGTTAAGAAAAACATTAACCTTTCAAGACTAACATTTATTATTTAGCGACTTAGTGTTAACAAAAAACATTTTTTACAAACAAACATAATAGTTTCTTTTACTAAACAAAATTTTTTACGAATTTATTCCTGGGTTTAATCAACAAAGTCTATTTCATAATGATCATAATGATAACCATTATCAGTACGTCCCATAGGGGGGACCCGCCTAGTTTTACTTATATGCAATATAATTTCTTTAGGAGGGAGTCTCAAGAAACTCTTTCTCCATTGCCAGTTTAATAAATTGGGGAAAGATGAAGCCCATCGTTTCATACTTCAGATATTCTAATGAACAGCCCCTTTAAAAAAAAAAAATCTGCAAACACTGTAGCTAGTGAATTGTATCAATAAATAATAGCTAGTGCATTATATCAGTAATAATGTTTCTCGTTTCTCACCTTCACAACTGATCCACCAGTTGATATTTCTACATCACAGAAATGTTGTGAATTCCAGAGTGTATAAGGTATTTAGCAGTATGTTTTGATAATATTCACACCCGTAAGAGGGCTTCACACATTCCGCAATCCTACATGCATGCATTAATACCTAAACGTAACGTAATTTATACTATCCAGAGTTTTTTTTTGTAAAATGTATATTGGCACAACTACCTACTAGCTTGAATTCTAATTCTAGGTAAATTCAGGTGTTGTGTATGTTTGTGGCCTTAAAAGAATTTTTTTTTCTTATATAAAAAGTAAAATAAAAGGATTTCAGTATATATATATATATTTTTTCATATATTATTAAGTTTAAAGAACCAGTACAGACTAACAATCAAAGACTTGTGGTGTTATACAGAGAAAAATACAAAATTAAATTTTTACATAAAATAGATTTTTTCTTTACTAGCTTGTTCCTGGGTTATGCATAGTAAATATAAAACTGCTGCTAACTCCATTTAAAAGTCAACAATTTTATTATTATATGATTGTTTTTACAGTTCTTCCTAGCATTTGTAATAAAAACATTTCCTATGTATTCAAAATTGGTTGTCGAAACAGTAATAATAAACACTCTTTACTTTAATATACATTTTACACAGCTGTTCCTAGCGGGTGGTCAGTGGGTGGCCAAATTTCTGAAACCAACTTTTAATTTTAAATGGCAAGTGGGTCGTGAGCATAGAGGTAATGAAGGAGTTGTAGTTACAGCAGTTCTGATCATCTATCTCCAGTTCGAAATAGGATGGTGGAGGCGTCTCAGAGCTTGCTAGGGTATCGTTGTCTGGTAGAGAGTCCTGAAGGTGAAGGAAGACGAACGAGAGTTAGCAACCCCATGGTGGAAAAGATAAGAGTTAGTAACTTAGAAATAGTGGCGAAAATATTAATAAATAAAACAAATATATTCAGATTGGATTCGTATTAACTTACCTGTCTGATGCTGTTGACAGTGATCGAGCGTCTTTTAATAACACTCACCATTATCGCCGTAATCATCAATACCACCAGCACCACCAAGTTGAACAGGTAACCCATCATCATTACAGTTGGGGGTGGATGCCCCGTTGAAGCAGGATGTCATGCATATCCCCAAAAAGATTAAATAGGTGACGATCAATGTACATAATATCCATATCACCAGTAGCGTTGTTTTACTTTCCAGTCCCGTCAACCTCATTGCTTGAGGGAGTTACTATTAAATCTGGGATTAGTAACGTCGTCATAGGTTTAAAATGAATAAATTAAACTCGATGATTTGTAACACTCATCCAGTGTATATCCCTTTTGTTTAAAAAAAAATCAAATTGTTAAAATATTTCACTAGAAAAATAGAGATACAGGTGTTTTCAGCATATTTTTATTTGTTTAACCAAACGACAAACAAAAAGTAGACGAACATAATAACCTTTCCAGTCCCGTCAACCTCATTGCCCGTTTTTACCAGCATAGAGAAAGTTAAGTTCAAACCTGGGATTGGTAACACTCATCCAGTGCATTATATCCTTTTTCGTTTTAAAAAATAAATAAATTTTAAAAATCACTAAAAATTTAATAAAAAACAAGGTTAGTTGTTGGGGAAAGAGCATCCTCCTGTTTCAATATTTCTTGTGGTATTATCAGCAAACTTATCTATAAAGAAAAACAAATATCTACAACCGCCACCCTCAACAAAAAAATCAGGTTGATGGAGCCCCATGTTAGTTGTGTGTAGAAATATACATTTAAAAACATTTCCATATTCAAAGTAACTTTAATTATACATTTATTTAATTTTAAATGGCAAGTGGGTAACTGAAGGGTGGGGTCGTGAGCGTAGAGGTAATGGAGGAAGAGTTGTAGTCACAGTAGTTCTGATTATCTATCTTCAGTTCGAAATAGGATGGTGGAGTCTCAGAGCTTGCTAGGGTATCATTGTCTGGTAGAGAGTCCTGAATGTGAAGGAAGACAGACGAGAGTTAGCAACCCCATTGTAGAAAAAGATTAAGGAGCTAGTAACTTATAAATAATTACGAAAACATTAATAAACAAATACAAATATATTCAGATTGGATTCGTATTAACTTACCTGTTTGATGCTGTTACTAGTAATCGAGCGTCTTTTAATAACACTACGAGCAATCATCATTATCTCTATTATCACTGACACCAGAAGTACCGAGTTAAACAGGTAACTCATCAGATA
>NW_024731879.1:0-14240 GCF_018991925.1 Homarus americanus | reverse complement strand
TGAAAGGATATTGGGAAGTACCACTGACTGAAAGAGCAAAAGAAATGTCTTCATTTGTGACTATGGAAGGTTTATATCAGCATAAAGTGTTACCCTTTGGTATGAAAACAGCGGTAGTACTTTCCAGAGATTAGTTAATCAAGTATTGTATGATGTTAAAGGTTGTTCTGTGTGTATAGATGATATTGTACTGTATTTAAAAACTTGGGAAGAACATTTGTATTTAATTAGAGAAGTATTTAACAAATTGAATCAAGCAAACTTGACTGTAAACCTTGTGAAGAGTGAATTTGCTGTAGAATATCTAGGTTATATTGTTGGTCAGGGAAGTGTCAAACCAATTAATGCTAAGGTGGAAAGTACTGTGAAATTTCTTGCACCTACAAATAGAAGAGAATTATTAAGATTTCTGGGTATGAGTGGATATTATCGTAGGTTTTGTAAGAACTTTTCAACCATTGCTTTACCATTAACCAATCTGTTGCCAAAGAAAGTCAAATTTGTGTGGAGCGTTCATTGTGATGACGCGTTTAAAAAATTGAAACAGATACTTATAAGTGCACCCATACTTTTTACTGTAAATTATGATAAACCGTTTAAATTGTATGTAGATGCTAGTGATTATGGAGCTGGTGGAGTTTTAATGCAAGAGAAAGATGATGTTGAGTATCCTAGGTAGAAGGCAAGTGGTGGAGAGAGAGAGAGAGAGAGAGAGAGAGAGCCTGGAGACTTCGACCGTATTTCCTCGTGTAAAGGACTGAGGATGAGCTTATGATTGGCGAGGATTATATGGGTGTGGAAGGTGGGATGGGGAGGCGAACGAAGATTTGTAGGAAGACGAGATGAGTGAGGAAAAGGGGAAGAAAAGGAGGAAATATCGACCCCGAGACTGTGTGGCTTACCATGAATTGGGTGTCCATCCTTCAAAGACAGCGTAAGGATGAAGCTATGAAGGATAGATGAAGCCGAAGGAGTCGGATAAAGGGGGAGAAGGCGTGTCCAAGAGAACAGAATTCACTACACAGTTTGGGCCTGGGTCTCACTCGCTGGATGGTGATGGTAAGGTTGTCTTGGGTTGGGTGTAACGTTATTGGAATTTTCTTGCCGACTATCTTTGAATTATAGTTTTCTTTAGAGACCAGTAGCTCTGTATATCTCTATCTCTCACGCACGCACACACACACACACACACATACACACACACACACACACACACACACACACACACACACACACACACACACACGCACACACACACACGACTTAGTTCATTACCTCTCCGTCACATTCTATAATCATGAGATTCTGAATTACTTTTTTACCCTATTCACAAAAAAAAAACATTCTTTTACCCCCTTCTCTTGTCCTACCTTCCTCCTCCCCTAGTTCCTGATCCCAGTGACAGGAGCCATTTCCTGGTTGGCGAAGGGAAAGAGATGCAGTTAAAAAAAAAATAGATGCCGTGGAGTTTGTGTCAAGGGGAGAAGATTTACGCGAGATAAGGTGTGTTTCCTCTGGTGCTGGAGGATTGGTACAAAGATACGATTAAAGAACATCTAAACACTATACTACACCACATAGAAACTACAATTATATCCCATAACATCACACAACACCACACTACACCCATAACACCACACTTTAACACACAACACCACACTACCTTATGTTGGAGAGAGAGATCACTGGTTCAATTATCACAGAGTATTATGTTAGCAGCAGACGACATGTTAATGCATGTTAATGTTAATGAAGAGAAATCCCATTACAGACGTAGAGAGAGAGAGAGAGAGAGAGAGAGAGAGAGAGGTTGATAAGACGACCAAATCTATTCTCATTTACTCAACGTGTAAGTAAAGACGTTATTTTTGTAACTATTAGTAAGAGATGAATGAGATTATCAAGGTACATTATTTTATGAGGGTGGAAATGACAACAGATTTGCTTACCTTTCACATTCTCTCTCTCTCTCTCTCTCTCTCTCTCTCTCTCTTTAATCTATACCCCCTTCTCTGCCTTCATCTCTCCATACACAGATACACCAGTACATTCCCTGTAGATAGTATCAGGGCGAAATTCATATCATAACACGAGCCAATACTTCAGTGTAGCTCCCTCCCTCCTTCCTTACCTTCTTTCTTCTCTTCCTCCCTTCCTACCTCCCTCCCTTATTCCTTACCTACTTCTCTTCTCTCTTACCTCCCTCCCTCCCTTCTTACCTCCCTCCCTTCCTCCTTTCTTACCTCCCTCCCTCCCTCCCTCCACCCTTACCTCTCTTCTTACTTCCCTCCCTACTTCTCTCCCTCCCTCCTTACCTCTCTCCCCCCTACCACACACACACACATCAGTACACGATATCACAACAAACTTCAAAACTTCCACCATAAGACTGTAACTTCGAATGCCTGTTTCCTGCCCGTCTGGCTTTCCATGTTTACTTATGCCAGAAGAATTTACATAATCTGTTGCTCGGCTCTGGTTAAGTCATCGTTTGTGTCCGGAAATATTGTGACTCACTCGGCTGAACTTGTCGGAGGAGAGTGACGTAATTTGGTACTTGTGGGCAAATAACTCTCCGTCTGTCTCTGTTTACGTGTCCCCCGTAGATTGTATATGTCTTTTGTTAGTCACTCCATATGTGCGTCCATGCGCGTGCTTCCGTATATTGCATGCGTGTGTCTGCGTTATCGATTTAAACGGTATTTCTCACTCACTCACACTCAATACGCTTTCTCTCTTTCCATTTGTTTTTTTTCTCTCTCTCTCTCTCTCTCTCTCTCCCACTTGACGAGAAGAAGCATAGACTATCAAACTCCGCCAGCAGCATCCACTTACACCTCACTTCTCAATACTTAAGTGGCCACGGGAAGATGCTTACACACTATGTCTCCCATTCTCCCGACTGACTCTGATTATGAAGGAAGAGGAGGAAGGGGGGTAGGAGATAGAGGAGGAGGGGTATGAAGTAGAGGAGGTAGGAGGATGTGGAGGAGGAGGATGTGGAAGAGAAGGAGGCGAGGGCGGGGCTATTATCTTCTTTTCCCTTTCTTCATTTCCTCCTCTTCCTTCCCCGTCTTCTCCTCGTTTTTCTCCCTCGTTTCTCCTCATTTCTCACCTTCTTATTCTCTCTATTATCTACACTCTTCCTCCTCCAATTCTTCAATATCCTCTTCTTTCCATTACCCTTTTCCTTCTTTCTCTTTCCGCATCCCCCTTCCTTTTTCTTCATCATTCGTTTTTCTCTCCCTCAGTCCTCCTCCTCCTACTTTACCCCCGTTCTCTTCCTCTCTCCTCCCTCCTTCCTGTTCTTTCCACCTGCCCCATCTTCCCTTTGCTCTCCTTTCCCTCTTTAGGTTATCTTATTTGGTCTCTCCTGTACACTTAACTTCACATTCAATCATCAATATAATCGTCCTCATGAATTGTTTTTGTAAATTTTTAATCTAGACGGTGAAAATTGGGTAAAATTCCCCCCAAATTAATACAATATACATTAAATGAACTTGTGTATTGAGTGTATTGAGGTGAATACCATTCCCCAATGTCCTTTTTCGTCTGTATCACATAACATATTCAGCTCTTTGATCTACGAACACTCGCTCTTTCAAATATTGTAAACAAGAATGACAGATTTATTGGTGATACTCATTATTGCTGACGTGTGCTTTAGTGGGAACGTGTTGGAATACTAATTGCAATATTATCAAACGTATGAATGTATTTACATTGATATAACACGTCTATTGACACTGATGTACTACATGTTATATACAAATGAAAGTATTACAGTTAAGGCGCATGAGCAACTTCAAATCACACACACACACACACACAAAATTACAAAGAAAATCCCCCTTCCCCCCCCCGCCTCACACGAAGAGGAAAAATGAAAAATTATCGAAGCCTTGAGATATCTTACGTCCACCAGTCCTCTCGGTGAATCTTGCAGTCAACAAGTCCATCTCATCTGCATCAAATCTCTGGGGAGGTCATATATCCAACCATCCCTTCTCCGGGAGATTCTTGACACCGGACACGCCGCCCCGAGGACATGTGACAAATAGGATATCATTAGAGAGGCCGACACGAGTGCTGTGGCAGTCGGACACATTTACCCTAAGTTATGTTCCACGAACCAGCGACCCCGGCAGGAGACGCTGAGAGGAGTTTTTTTTAGTTTAACAAATTTATTGGCAGAGCTTGTAGTACAGTTTGCCTATTCTGAGTAATTCAGTCAGGTCTTGACACTGAGGGTGGTATCACTTCTCACTGTCACGCAGGACAGAGGTTCACACACAAAGAAATACATCATATTCATTAACAACTATAAATGTATAGAGGTCAGATTCAAATGGATAATGTCACTGTTCACTGCCATGCAGGACAGAGGTTCGTACACAAAGAGTTGCATCATATTCATTGACAGTACATATACATATATGTAAACACGCACACACACATATACATACATATACGTATATACATACACATATACACGTACACGCACATATACATGCACACACGCACACATACATACATATACGTCGGTCAGATTCATGTGGGTAATGTCACTTTTCACTGCCATACAGGACAGAGGTTCGTACACAAAGAATGCATCATATTCATTGACACTATATATAGGTCAGATTCATGTGGGTAATGCCACTGTTCACTGCCACGCAGGACAGAGGTTCGTACACAAAGAAGGAAATACATCACATTCACCAGTAGCATATATAGGTCAGTGGATCACATACATTGGAGTCATATTCTAATTGAAGACTAATCAGTGTGGGCTAGCAAATTTGGGATAAACAGCAAGAATGTCCTCAAGCACACCTGATTCAATGAAGTAATTACATAGTTCAAGATACAGTAAGTCAGGTGGCCTGAAGTCTTTGACAGTGTCACATTCAATAATATAGTGTTCAAGTGTATGCTTCAAAGGTTTATCACAAAGTTTACATGCTGAGTGTTCCGGTATGGGTACAGCGTTACTAACTTGCCAGATGTGTCTGTATCCTAGCCTAATTCTGGCCACGACTACATCACATTGTCTGGTTCTGTCCTTATGCTGGCCATACCGGTACCTCTTGTTACAAAATTTGTCATATTTACTAATGCTACAACTGTCAGGTCTCTCTGCATTTCTCACTTCATCTAGATCAGAGTTCATGATTCTGACTTGAATGTTTTTAATTACAGCATTGGACAGACCAAGGTCGCGGTCAACATTTTCTTTCTTACATGCCTCATTGGCCAGTCTATCAACATGGTCATGATACCTGATTCCAACATGGGACGGAATCCACACAAATTCGATACGAAAGTTGTTCTCATTGGCAGTTATCACATTCCTTTTAATATCACACGCAACTTTAGACATAGAGCCTGACGGGCTGTTCATTGATTTCAAAGCACTTTGAGAGTCACAGAATATCACCCCACCTCCATTTTCTTTGAGGTAGTCTGTGGCTAAGTAGATTCCAGTTAGTTCAGTTTGTGTTGTGCTGGCCCAGTTGTTCAGCCTTTGTTTGTTTGACACTATCATCTCTTTTTCTTTATATATTACAATTGCACAGCCTGTTCTACCTGTGTTTGTCTGCACAGAACCATCAGTAAAAGCATAACATTCACTTGATTTAATACTCTCTATGTGTCTGTTAATAGTTTCTAGTGTGACACATCTCACCACATCGGTGTTTAACATTTGCTTACTACCAACAGGAGTGTAATTAATAGGAACTGATATGTCCAGCCAAGGAGGAATGGCATTAATAGGTTCGTCTGGGGTGATTGGGACATTCAGTTTCAGGAGATCTGCAACACTTTTATGAAGCCACGCCCCAAAGAGAGTCTTTTGTGAAAGGTTGGCGAGATGGTCGGGATTACTTAGATAGAACATCAACTCAGTTTGAGTTGTAGTTTGAGAACTATTGTTCTTCAAAACTTTGACACAAAACATGGTATTAAGTAGGGCTATCCTCTCAGATAGGGAGGGCAGTCCGAGCTCTTTCCTCATGTTTACAATTCTGGTTGATTTTGGGCAACCTAGGATGATGCGCATGGCTTCATTTTGCACTACCTCAAGGCTGTTGAGTTGTTTAGGCGGAATAGTCACAAGATGGAGAGCATGATAGTCAACTACAGAACGAATGAAGTGAAGATAGAAAGTACGAGCATAGGTGATGTTAATTCCATAGCCCTTGCCAACAAGGGTTCTGAGGGGTTTAATGCGCTGCATTAGTTTGTCACGAAGGTTGCTGACAAAGTTTGCATCATTCACACAAATTCCAAGATATTTGTAGGAGCTACATAGTTCCAAGGGCATGCTGTTAATGTTATAGTCAAGAGGCAGAGGGTGAGCAGGACGAGGATTGAGGACCCTCGTCTTGTCAACAGATATTATGAGACCGCATTCAACAGTTCTCCGAGCAAATACATCCAGCAAGGCTTGGAGCCTGAGTTTGGTTTGTGTCATAATGCAGATATCATCAGCATAGCATATTACGGCTTCGTTTGGCTGAACTGGAATGTCAGCAATAAGCTTGTGCATCAGTATATTAAAGAGCATAGGACTTAACACTCCTCCCTGAGGCGTGCCCAGCTCAAATGATCTCATTCTGGTACTTTTAACTCCCCTAAACAGAACTCTGGCATACCTGTTGGACAGATAACCCTTTATCCATGTCAGGAGGTTACCTTGGATGCCAAAATTAGCTAGTTGCTCAAGTATAATGTCTCTATTAGCTACATCAAAGGCTGATTTAAGGTCTATGAAGGCTGTTTGTGTCTTATCTTTGGAGTGAACAAGATATTCTGCAAAGCATGTCTGTGTGCTACGCCCGGGCATGAACCCGTACAGATTAGGGGCGAGTTTGTCTGTGACTTGAAACATGAGACGGTTTAGAACAACTCTTTCAAGGACTTTGCACATACAGGATGTAAGTGAAATTGGCCTGAAGTTTGGAGAATTAGCTTTAGGGATTGGAACTATGTTTCCATGAGTCCATGTCTTAGGCAGAATACCCTGTGTGAGGCTCATTTGATACAGGTCAAGCAGTGGATGGTTAGGGATCTCATTCAACAATCTCAGGGTGTTATAGGTTATGCCATCCTCACCAGGAGAGGATGACTCGCCTTTCATTAGTGCTGTTGTTAGTTCGTGGTGCGTTATAGGAAACTGGTCGGTAAGGTCTGGTGAGGAACAGGCTATTTCAATATTGAAACCCCTATTAATGTGTGAGGTGTTAAGATATTGCTGTATGTCAGGAGGCAGGGAAGTGATTCGTGACACACTAGACCATTGGTCTAATAGCATGTCAGCATATTCTGCAGGGCTGTGATGAAGCTGGACTGGGGTGGGTGACTTGGTAATGGCTCTAATTTTCTTCCACATTTCTGCTAGAGTGGTTGTTCTATTAATCCCCTGTAAGAATTGTTCCCAATAGGTGTTTCTCACCTGACCTTTGAGTTCACGAAATTCTCTGTTAGCTTTGAGGAATGCCAAAAGGTTATCACTAGTTTTATTTTGCTTATAAGTGTTGGCAAGCTGTTTTACATTCTCTCCTTCTTTGGTGAGGATGGGGTCATGTGTCCACAGAGGTGATTTAGTGCTGCCCCCCTTCCTCCTTGACTTAACCCAGGTGGTATAATATGTGGTAATGACATTTACAAGATCACAGCAAAATTCATCCACTGACCCAGGTGTATATCCAGCATACCATCTGTGGATGTAGGCCTTGAAGTGCAGTTTAAGATTATCTGGGATATTAATTCTGAGCTTAGGATGGGGTTCACACTTGACATCAGCAACAGTGTATTCAGTAAGTATTGCATAATGATCACTGACAAGGTAGTCTGAGATGACCTTAGCCTTGACATTACTGTCTACTAGGTTATACCCAATCACATAATCAAGTCTGCCCCCCATCAGATGTGTCACTTTGTCTGTGTCGTATACAGTGATATTATGATTATTGATGTAATTCACGAACACCCTCCCATTAGAGTTACACTGGACATCACCGAGGACAGTGTGACGAGAGTTAAAGTCACCCATACACAGCATAGCATTGTTACCTGATGGCTTTGGTAACACGTCCGCTCGCAGTTCATTACACCGAACATAGATGTTATACAGCGAAAATTGACTGTTTGCTGTCTTTACTGTAAATTGTTGATAGTGAATACTTTCATCATTGTGAGTTTTAATCCATTTACAGACCAGACCATTCTTTACATATGTGAGCAGGCCACTTCCTGCTCCACTATTATATGCTGTAAACCCAGCTATCCTGGGTGCAACTTTCTTCTGGGTGCTGGACGTGTAAGGTTCTTGTAAACCAATTACATCAATGTCAAAAACTTTAACAAACCATTGTAGATCATTAATTCTGCGATTAACACTCCGGATGTTCCATGAAATGAACCTAAGCGTTCGTGTTACTTTTCCCACCTTGAATTTAACGTAGAGAGTCGCACGCTGGCTTCATAGATCAGCCTGACCAATAAGCTGACCATTCCAATTTCTGTACCTCTGGATTTCCTGAGAATGTTCTTCACAGCCCTTATTCCAGTAGGATTTTTATACGCGGGTTGCTTCATCAGTCCCGCGAGTTCCTCCTCCGTAAACAATGGAAAACTTACAGGGTCATGAACAGTCTTCAGACCTGGGACTATTAAAGAGACCACGCTGGCAGTCTGGGGCTCATTCTCCCCATCCATGCTACCATCACTATCGGTCTCGCTCTGGCTACTCACCCTCAAGTTGGCATCATTATGAGAGGAGGCACGAGCTCCTTCAGAAGCACCACTAACACTATCACTGTCATTGTACACTGGTACACTTACTTGGCAGGCTTTGACCTGACCTGCATTGGCTAACGAAGGAGAGTCACTGTGCCTGTTGACTTCAGGTGGTGGAGGCGATCCGGCCGCATTGGCATCATTGAGTGGTACTGCTATTGTGGATGGAGGCGACCTCCCAGGACAACTGGGGTGCAAGGCCGTCACACCCTCCTCCCTGGACCTGGGACACTGCCCCCTGGGTGGGGAGGTGTCGCTGTTGATTTCAGGTGCTGGAGGCGACCCCGCAGTGTTGCTGTTGGCATCACTGAGTGGGACCGCTTTTGTGGGTGGAGGCGGGCTCCCAGGGCAACCTGGATGCCAGGCCGTCACACCCTCCTCCCTGCACCTGTAACACTGCCCTGAGATTGTTTTCTGACTATAAATCTCCCGACAGACGACTGGAGGTCAAAACTTTTGGAGCTTCTAAACTTGAAAAAAAACTGGAGGTAATCTTGTGGCCGAAGTGAGGACTGGGTGAAGATGTTTTTTTTTAGTTTAACAAATTTATTGGCAGAGCTTGTAGTACAGTTTGCCTATTATGAGTAATTCAGTCAGGTCTTGACACTGAGGGTGGTATCACATCTCACTGCCACGCAGGACGGACGTTCATACATAAAGAAATACATCATATTCATTAACAGCTATATACACTATCGTGGTCCTAAATGCTATCTGGCCGCTGGAGGAGGCCCTAAAGATGCCCTGGGCCTGTAATATGACCTTAAAGACTCCCAATATTAATATCACGGCCCATAAGAGCCCCTGATCCTGTCTCATGACTCACACACTCCCCCATACTGTAAATTCTTCATCCACAGCTAAAAAAAAAAGTCAGAAAAAACACATTGGTTGCCATACTCCCGGGGGACACCTTAACTGGTTATACAACAGTGACCCTGACCTCTGACCCAGTAATCTCCGCTATCAATATGAAGCTTTTTATCCCTGGGGCCAAGGTCCTTATGGAAATTCGTGTTCAGTGGTGTATAGAAACTACCCAAGTCACCGCCAAGAACAAAAGAGTCGTTTACAGACACAGATGGCGATAGTAATCATCTCAGGCAGCCAATAATAATAATAATAATAATAATAATAATAATAATAATAATAATAATAATAATAATAATAATAATAATAATAATAATAATAATAATAATAATAATAATAATAATAATAATAATAATAATGATAATAATAATAATAATAATAATAATAATAATAATAATTAACGGTTTATTGAAAGAGCTTGGCAGCCAGAAGGCTGAAAATATACAGTTACATATTTGGGGAATGGGTTTCTAATTACAAATAATATACAAGTAACATAAGTGACACAAATAAGACATATAATAACTAGATGGGGAAAAGCTCAAACTACAGTGCATCTCGCCCCTCTACTATATATTTATACTTGTTATACACCGTTTATTTCTTATACACTAGATTATTTACCATGTTGCAAGAATATATAAACTTGTACATTTCTATCAAGTGTCTTTTTAAATGAGCATCAGATCTTAAGAGTCTCAGCAATGTTAAATTATTATCACAGATGCAAACACAGAGTAAAGGACGTGAGGCTGAGAGGAGGTGGGACTGTTGGATGATGAAGGACCAGGAAGTGAACACCCACACCATCACACTCTATACCATATCACCACACACACCACACACCCACACCACACACACCACACCCACAGATTACCTAAATTAGAGCCCCTGGAGAATTATGACCCACATAAAAAATTGACGTATTTACTTTACTTCCTGATGCCTGGATAGTGTCTCTCACCGTCAGGGCGTCTATGTCTCGTCCACTAATGAGACACTACTTCCCTCCCTCCCCCACTCCCTCCCTAACTTCCTCGCTACCCCCTCCCTCCCTCCCTCCCAAACTTCCTCGCCACCCCCTCCATCCCTAACTTCCTCATTCCTCCCCTCCCTCCCTGCCTCCCTCCCTTACCTGACCTCACCTGTGTCCCAAAATCGACCATGGACCATTAACACACATTAACATAAATCATGCAAACTATAGAAAGTATTTTAATATATTGGAAATAATTGAAATATTTTAATAATTCAATAGATAAGAAAAACTTCGATATATCTATAATTGAATGTATAAAAAAAACCCACAGAGATATATCTATAATTCAATTCAAATTTTGACATTATATTCTGGGTTTATCCTGTGTAGGTTTAAGTAGCAGAGTGTAACAAATATTTTATTTGTCTTGTTCTTCCAAGACTTGTTGTGACCTCAGTTGGGATATTGTGAGTCACCTGAGTCACCTTCACAACACCGGAGGAACATGAACCATTATACTATCACCTTCACCTCAGTCATCTCAAGTCACCTAAAATCACTTCACCTCAACACGTCAAGTGAAGAGTGAGTTGAGTCTCTACCACGAGATATATCGCCTGAGACTGATAAGGGACTATACGGAAATTATTTTAATGTTCCTGAAATTGCCACCAAATAATATCCTGTGTGTGTGTGTGTGTGTTTTATGTCATTTAAATCGCATGACCCGTTGTTAACATGTATTAGTTGCTGTTTATCAAGACATAACTTAATTTCCGATATAACTACCGGTACCAAATTTTGACTCTCGTGCGACCAACATACACAAAAATGTTCCTGTACCATTTTCTTCTCATCACACACACACACACACAAACACACACACACACACACACACACACACACACACACACACACACACACACACACACACACACACACACACACACACACACACACACACACACACACGAAAAAAATCTAAACACGACTTTTACAATTCAAATAACAACAATCTTCAGCGGTAAATTTTACATTAACAGCAATGATCCTTGAGGGCGAAGCTTGTAGCACTATATAACCATACATAAACACCACTAAGTTTCGGGTAATGAACTCAATATCCTTTCCCACACAGTAATAATTCTGTTCCTTGTTAAAAAAATATATATATATAAAAATCAATAAAGTCTCAATTAAATTATAGTGAAGTATTGATAAGTTAATGATAATATCCAGAAACAAATGATAATTCTGGATTTATGTTACGAGCTATGACCATAAAATATTACCTGTGGAATTAGCTGAAATAATTATATTGTCCTCTCCTACTATTTCACCTTAGCTTTTGTACTAGATCAAAAGACTCTTTTAGGTGCAAAATGAAGTTAATCTTGATTTATGGTGTCTCAGTCATGCTAAACAGATCAGATGATGCTTTATAGCAGGAGATGTCTTCCTCTGAAAGCATCAAACTCACTCTAACAGATTACCTTTGGCGTCTGGGGAAATTTCTTCCTGGTTAGTATTTCAGTCCCAAGAGAGAAAGGAGGCATTGTAGTTGCCTCCTTAATGTGTATGTGTGTGTCTGAAACAAATATCTATAAAACCACTGAACCGATTTTACGAAACTCAGCAAAGGCGAGGCTGTGATTTAACAACAGGAAACAACACCTATTTGCTGTGTTAATAATAATAATATTAATAATAATAATAATAATAATAATAATAATAATAATAATAATAATAATAATAATAATGTTAATGATAATGATAATGATAATGATAATGATAATGATAATAATAATAATAATAATATAATACTCTATACTGGGGGGGTGGGTGTTTTCCGAGTCTGCCCAATGCTTACCCAGTCAGTCTTCTCACGTCGACTGCCCCCCCCCCCCGGAACTAAGTGACGTCACTTGCCCCCTCCTCCCTAACCATCTTATTAACTGTTTTGACTTCCTCATCCTAGCATCCTTATCCCAGCGTCCTCATCCTAGCATCCTTATCCTAGCGTCCTCATCCCACCATCCTTATCCTAGTATCCTCATCCCACCATCCTTATCCTAGCGTCCTCATCCTAGCATCCTTATCCTAGCGTCCTCATCCTAGCATCCTTATCCTAGCGTCCTCATCCTAGCATCCTTATCCTAGCGTCATCCTAGCATCCTTATCCTAGCGTCCTCATCCTAGCATCCTTATCCCAGTGTCCCTCATCCCAGATCCCCATCCCGCATCCTCATATCCCACCATCCTTATCCTAAAGGTCTTCTATCCCACCATCCTTATCCTAGCATCCTCATCCCACCATCCTTATCCCAGCGTCCTCATCCCAGCATCCCTATCCCAGCGTCCCCATCCCAGCATCCCTATCCCAGCCGTCCCCTGTCCCAGCATCCCATCCCAGCGTCCCATCCGAGCATCCCTATCCCAGCGTCCCCATCCCAGCATCCCTATCCCAAAGGTCCCCATCCCAGCATCCCCATCCCAGCGTCCCCATCCCACCATCCCTATCCCAGCTGAACCCTCATCCCAGCATCCCATCCCAGCGTCCCCATCCAGCATCCCCATCCCAGTGTCCCCATCCCACCATCCCCACTCAGCGTCCCTCATCCACCATCCCTATCCTGAAGGTCCCCATCCCAGCATCCTTATCCCAGCGTCCTCATCCTAGCATCCTTATCCTAGTGTCCTCATCCTAGCATCCTTATCCTAGCGTCCTCATCCTAGCATCCTTATCCTAGCGTCCTCATCCTAGCATCCTTATCCTAGCGTCCTCATCCTAGCATCCTTATCCTAGCGTCCTCATCCCACCATCCTTATCCTAGTGTCCTCATCCCACCATCCTTATCCTAGCGTCCTCATCCTTACAGTGCATCTTAGTAACCATATCCTATCTTGTGTAGTTCCTCCTCTTCCTTCTTCTCCTCCTTCATCTGCTCTCCTTTCCTTACCTCCTCCATCTCCTCCTCCTCTTTCTTAATATTATCACAGTTCAGGTGGTCATCACGGGAGGGAGAGGGAGGGTGAGGGAGGGTGAGGGAGGGAGGGTGAGGGGGGTCACCATCATAATGATCGACCCAGGGCCGTAAAACACTCCGGTTATCTTTGTCATTTTCACTAATTACTCCGCTCAATTAAACTTCCTCGTCTAATACCGGAGTCTCAAGTTATCACCTGACTCCCTCCCTCCATCGCTGTTTTTCTTCTATTTTTTTCTACCCTCTCTTCCTCCATCTCTTTTCCCTCCACTTCTTCTCCTCTCCTTCCCTCCACTTGCTCTCCCCTGCTTCCCTCTACTTGTTCTCCTCTCCCCTCCACTTGTTCTCCCCTCCTTCCCTCCACTTGTTCTCCCCTCATTCCCTCTACTTGTTGTCCTCTCCTTCCCTTCACTTGTTCTCCCCTCCTTCCCTCCACTTGTTCTCCCCTCCTTCCCTCCACTTGTTCTCCCCTCCTTCCCTCCACTTGTTCTCCCCTCCTTCCCTCCACTTATTCTCCTCTCCTTCCCTCCACTTATTCTCCTCTCCTTCCCTCCACTTATTCTCCCCTCCTTCCCTACTGTTCTCCCCTCCTTCCC
>NW_024731878.1:0-21507 GCF_018991925.1 Homarus americanus | reverse complement strand
ACGGTGGTGAACCTAACGCTCCATGGTACACACACTCCCACGGTGGTGATGGTGAACCTAACCCTCCCTGGTACACACACTCGCAAGGTGGTGATGGTGAACCTAACGCTCTCTGGTTACACACACTCCCACGGTGGTGATGGTGAAGCTAACCCTCCCTGGTACACAGACTCCCACGGTGGTGATGGTGAACCTAACGCTCCCTGGTACACAGACACCCACGATGGTGAATCTAACGCTTCCTGGTACACACACTCCCACGGTGATGAGGGTGAACCTAACGCTCATTGGTACACACACTCCCACGGTGGTGAGGGTGAACCTAACGCTATCTGGTACACACACACTCCCATGGTGGTGCTGGTGAACCTAACGCTCCCTGGTACACACACTCTTACGGTGGTGATGGTGAACCTAATGCTCCCTGGTGCACACACTCTCACGGTGGTGATGGTGAACCTAATGCTCCCTCTTACACACACTCCCATGGTGTTGATGGTGAACAAATGCTCCCTGGTACACACACTCCCACGGTGGTGAACCTAATGCTCCCTGGTACACACACACCCCACGGTGGTGAACCAATCGCCCCTGAGTAATAATAATACCCTCACGGTGGTGATGGTGAACCAACCTCCCTGGTGCACACACTGCAAGGTGGTGATGCGGAACCTAACGCCCCTTAGTGACACACTTACTTGGTGGTGATGGGTGAACCTAACGGCCCCTGGTACACACACTCCCCACGGTGGTGATGCAGAACAAACCTCCCTGGCACACACACACCCCAAGGTGGTGATGGTGAACCCAACGCCCCTGGCACACACACCACGGTGGTGATGGTGAACTCAACGCCCCTGGCACACACACACACCCCACGGTAGTGATGGTGAACCTAATGCTCCCTGGTGCACACACTCTCACGGTGGTGATGGTGAACCTAATGCTCCCTCTTACACACACTCCCATGGTTTTGATGGTGAACATAATGCTCCCTAGTACACATACTCCCACGGTGGTGAACCTAATGCTCCCTGGTATACACACACTCACACGGTGGTGAACCTAACGGTCCCTGGTACACACACTCCCACGGTGGTGAACCTAATGCTCCATGGTACACACACACTCACACGGTGGTGAACCTAACGCTCCATGGTACACACACTCCCACGGTGGTGATGGTGAACCTAACCCTCCCTGGTACACACACTCACAAGGTGGTGATGGCGAACGTAACGCTCTCTGGTACACACACTCCCACGGTGGTGATGGTGAAGCTAACCCTCCCCGGTACACACACTCCCACGGTGGTGATGGTGAACCTAACGCTCCCTGGTACACAGACACCCACGATGGTGAACCTAACGCTCCCTGGTACACACACTCCCACGGTGGTGATGGTGAACCTAACGCTCCCTGGTACACACACACCCACAGTGGTGATGGTGAAACTAACGCTCCCTCGTACACACACTCCCAAGGTGGTGATGGTGAACCTATCGCTCCCTGGTACACACACTCCCACGGTGGTGATGGTGAACCTAACGCTCCCTGGTACACACACTCCCACGGTGGTGACGGTGAACCTCACCATCCCTGGTACACACACTCCCACGGTGGTGCTGGTGAACCTAACGCTTCCTGGTGCACACACTCCCACGGTGGTGATGGTGAACCTAATGCTCCCTGGTGCACACACTCTCACAGTGGTGATAGTGAACCTAATGCTCCCTCTTACACACACTCCCATGGTGTTGATGGTGAACATAATGCTCCCTGGTACACACAATCCCACAGTGGTGAACCTAACGCTCCCTGGTAAACACACTCCCACGGTGGTGATGGTGAACCTAACGCTCCCTGGTACACAGACACCCTCGATGGTGAACGCTTCCTGGAACACACACTCCCACGGTGGTGATGGTGAACCTAACGCTCCCTGGTACACACACTCCCACCGTGGTGATGGTGAACCCAACGCCCCTGGCACACACACCCCACGGCGGTGAACCCAAGCTTCCTGCACACACAGTCCCACAGTGGTGATGGTGAACCCAACGCTCCCTGGTACACACACTCCCACGGTGGTGATGGTGAACCTAACGCACCCTGGTACACACACTCCCACGGTGGTGATGGTGAACCTAACGCTCCCTGGTACACACACACTCCCACGGTGGTGCTGGTGAACCTAATGCTCCCTGGTACACACACTCCCACTGTGGTGATGGTGAACCTAATGCTCCCTGGTGCACACACTCTCACGGTGGAGATGGTGAATCTAATGTTCCTTCTTACACACACTCCCATGGTGTTGATGGTGAACATAATGCTCCCTGGTATACACACTCCCACAGTGGTGAACCCACTGCCCCTGGTAAAACACTCCCACGGTGGTGATGGTGAACTCAACGCTCCCTGGGACACAGACACCTCGATGTTGAACCCACCGCTTCATGGTACACACACTCTAACGGTGGTGATGGTGAACCTAATGCCTTGGCACACATACCCCACGGTGGTGACAGAACCTAATGCCCCTGGAAACACACACACCCCACGGTGTTGCTGAGAACCTAACGCCCCTGGCACACACTCCCACGGTGGTGATAGAACCCACGCTCCCCTGCACACACTCACGGTGGTGATGGTGAACCCAATGCCCTCTACACACACTCCCACACATGGTGTTGATGGTGAACATAATGCCCTGGCACACACACTCCACGGTGGTGAACCTAATGCCCCTGGCACACAGACACTCCCCACGGTGGTGAACCTAACGCACCCTGGTACACACACACTCCCATGGTGGTAATGCTGATCCTAACGCTTCCTGGTACACACACTCCCATGGTGGTGATGGTGAACCTAACGCTACCTGTTACACATACTCCCATGGTGGTGAGGGTGAACCTAACGCTATCTGGTACACACACTCCTACGGTATTGATGGTGAACCTAACGCTCCCTGGTACACACACTCCCAAGGTGGTGATGGTGAACCTAACGCTCCCTGGTACACACACTCCCACGGTGGTGATGGTGAACCTAACGCTCCCTGGTACACACACACACTCCCACGGTGGTGATGGTGAACCTAATGCTCCCTGGTGCACACACTCTCACAGTGGTGATGGTGAACCTAATGCTCCCTCTTACACACACTCCCATGGTGTTGATGGTGAAAATAATGCTCCCTGGTACACACACTCCCACGGTGGTGAACCTAATGCTCCCTGGTATACACACACTCACACGGTGGTGAACCTAACGCTCCCTGGTACACACACTCCCACGGTGTTGAACCTAATGCTCCCTGGTACACACACACTCACACGGTGGTGAACCTAACGCTCCATGGTACACACACTCCCACGGTGGTGATGGTGAACCTAACCCTTCCTGGTACACACACTCGCAAGGTGGTGATGGTGAACCTAACGCTCTCTGGTTACACACACTCCCACGGTGGTGATGGTGAAGCTAACCCTCCCTGGTACACACACTTCCACGGTGGTGATGGTGAACCTAACGCTCCCTGGTACACAGACACCCACGATGGTGAACCTAACGCTTCCTGGTACACACACTCCCACGGTGATGATGGTGAACCTAACGCTCCTTGGTACACACACTCCCACGGTGGTGATGGTGAACCTACCGCTATCTGGTACACACACTCCCACGGTGGTGATGGTGAGCCTAACGCTCCCTGGTACACACACTCGCACGGTGGTGATGGTAAACCAAACGCTCCATGTTACACACACTCCCATAGTGGTGATGGTGAAGCTAACCCTTCCTGGTACACGCACTCCCACGGTGGTGATGATGAAACTAACGCTTCCTGGTACACACCCACACGGTGGTGATGGTGAACCTAACGCTCCTTGGTACACACACTCCCACGGTGGTGATGGTGAACCTAACGCTTCCTGGTACACACACGCCCATGGTTGTGACGGTGAACCTAAAGCTCCCTGGTACACCCACTCCCACGGTGGTGATGGTGAACCTAACGCTCCCTGGTTCACAGACACCGATGATGGTGAACCTAGCGCTCCCTGGTACACACACTCCCAGTGTGGTGATGGTAAACCTAACCCTCCCTGGTACACACACTCCCACAGCGGTGAACCTAACGTTCCCTGATACACACACTCCCACGGCGGTGAACCTAACGCTCCCTCGTACACACACTCCCACGTTGGTGTTGGTAAACCTAACGCTCCCTGGTACACACACTCCAACGGTGGTGATGGTGATCCAAACGCTCCCTGGTTCACAGACATCGATGATGGTGAACCTAGCACTCCCTGGTACACACACTCCCAATGTGGTGATGGTAAACCTAACGCTCGATGGTACACACTCCCACTGCGGTGAACCTAACGCTCCCTGATACACACACTCCCACGATGGTGATGGTGACCCTAACGCTCCCTGGTACACACACTCCCACGGTGGTGATGAACCTAACGCTCCCTGGTACACACACTCCCACAGTGGTGATGGTGAACCTAATGCTCCCAGATACACACTTCCACGGTGGTGATGGTGAACCTAACTCTCCCTGGTACACACACTCCCACGGTGGTGATGGTGAATCTAACATTCCCTGGTACACACACTCCCACGGTGGTGATGGTGAACCTAACGCTCCGTGGTACACACACTCCCACGGTGGTTATGGTGATCCTTACGCTCCCTGGTACACACACTCACACGGCGGTGAACCTAACGCACCCTGGTACACACACACTCCCACGGTGGTGATGTTGATCTTATCGCAACCTGGTACAGACTCTCCTACGGTGGTGATGGTGAACGTAACGCTCCATGGTACACACACCCCTACGGTGGTAATGGTGAACTTAACGCTCCCTGGTGCACACACTCTCACGGTGGTGATGGTGAACCTAATGCTCCCTCTTACACACACTCCCATGGTGTTTATGGTGAACATAATGCTCCATGGTACACACACTCCCACGGTGGTGATGGTGAACATAACCCTCACTGGAACACACACTCCCAAGGTGGTGATGGTGAACCTAACGCTCCATGGAACACACACTCCCACGGTGGTGTTGGTGAACCTAATGCTCCCTGGTACACACACTCCCACGGTGGTGATGCAGAACCCACCGCTTCCCTGGCACACACACTCCTCATTTCTGGTGGTGATGGTGAACCTAACGCCCGTGGCACACACACTCCCACGATGGTGATGGTGAACCTAACGCTCACTGGTCCACACACTCACACGGCGGTGAACCTAACACACCTTGGTACACACACACTCCAATGGTGGTGATGGTGATCCTAACGCTCCCTGGTACACACACTCCCATGGTGGTGATGGTGAACCTATCGCTTCCTGGTACACACACTCCCACGGTGGTGAGGGTGAACCTAACGCTATCTGGTACACACACTCCCAAGGTGGTGATGGTGAACGTATCGCTACCTGGTACACACACTCCCACGGTGGTGACGGTAAACCTAACGCTCCCTGGTAAAGACAATCCCACGGTGGTGATGGTGAACCTAACGCTCCCTGGTACACAGACACCCTCGATGGTGAACCTAACGCTTCCTGGTACACACACTCCCACGGTGGTGATGGTGAACCAACGCTCCGTGGTACACACACTCCCCACGATGGTGATGGTGAACCTAACGCTCACTGGCACACACACCACACGCGTGA
The DNA here is from genome assembly GCF_018991925.1 of Homarus americanus. Lineage (NCBI taxonomy): Eukaryota > Metazoa > Arthropoda > Malacostraca > Decapoda > Nephropidae > Homarus > Homarus americanus. The sequence goes on along the minus strand of NW_024731878.1, from coordinate 15,788 downwards.
ACCCACACACCCTGGCACACACACACTCCCCATGGTGGTGATGGTGGTCCCAACGCTCCCTGGTACACACACTCCCATGGTGGTACGGTGAACCCATCGCTACCTGGCACAGACACTCCCACGGTGATGGTGAACCTAACGCTCCCAGGCACACACACTCCCACGGTGGTGATGGTGAACCTAACGCCCGTGGTACACACACCCCACGATGGTGATGGTGAACCCACGCTCACTGGTACACACACCACACGGCGGTGAACCTAACACACCCTGGTACACACATTACCCCATGGTGGTGATGGTGATCCTAACGCCCCTGGTACACACACTCCCACGGTGGTGATGGTGAACCAATCGCTCCCTGGTACACACACTCCCACGGTGGTGCTGGTGAACCTAACGCTCCCTGGTGCACACACTCCCACGGTGGTGATGGTGAACCTAATGCTCCCTGGTGCACACACTCTCACAGTGGTGATAGTGAACCTAATGCTCCCTCTTATACACACTCCATGGTGTTGATGGTGAACATAATGCTCCCTGGTACACACACTCCCACAGTGGTGAACCTAATGCTCCCTGGTAAAAACACTCCCACGGTGGTGATGGTGAACCTAACGCTCCCTGGGACACAGACACCCTCGATGTTGAACCTAACGCTTCATGGTACACACACTCTAACGGTGGTGATGGTGAACCTAACGCTTCCTGGTACACACACTCCCACGGTGGTGATGGTGAACCTAATGCTCCCTGGCACACACACACCCCACGGTGTTGCTGGTGAACCCACCGCCCCTGGCACACACACCCCACGGCCAGGATGGTGAACCTAATGCTCCCTGGTGCACACACTCACGGTGGTGATGGTGAACCCATGCTCTCTACACACACCCCATGGTGTGTTGATGGCAGAACACACGCCCCTGGCACACACACCCCACGGTGCGAACCCATGCTCCTCGGAACACACACACCTTACTTGTGAACCCAGGCCCCTGGCACACACACCCCACGGTGGTGATGGTGAACCTAACCCTCCCTGGTACACACACTCGCAAGGTAGTGATGGTGAACCTAACGCTCCCTAGTACACACACTCCCACGGTGGTGATGGTGAACCTAACGCTCCCTGGTACACACACTCCCACGGTGGTGATGGTGAACAAAACCCTCCCTGGTACACACATTCCCAAGGTGGTGATGGTGAACCTAACGCTCCCTGGTACACACACTCCCACGGTGGTGATGGTGAACCTAACGCTCCCTGGTACACACACACACTCCCACGGTGGTGATGGTGAACCTAATGCTCCCTGGTGCACACACTCTCACAGTGGTGATGGTGAACCTAATGCTCCCTCTTACACACACTCCCATGGTGTTGATGGTGAAAATAATGCTCCCTGGTACACACACTCCCACGGTGGTGAACCTAATGCTCCCTGGTATACACACACTCACACGGTGGTGAACCTAACGCTCCCTGGTACACACACTCCCACGGTGTTGAACCTAATGCTCCCTGGTACACACACACTCACACGGTGGTGAACCTAACGCTCCATGGTACACACACTCCCACGGTGGTGATGGTGAACCTAACCCTTCCTGGTACACACACTCGCAAGGTGGTGATGGTGAACCTAACGCTCTCTGGTTACACACACTCCCACGGTGGTGATGGTGAAGCTAACCCTCCCTGGTACACACACTTCCACGGTGGTGATGGTGAACCTAACGCTCCCTGGTACACAGACACCCACGATGGTGAACCTAACGCTTCCTGGTACACACACTCCCACGGTGATGATGGTGAACCTAACGCTCCTTGGTACACACACTCCCACAGTGGTGATGGTGAACCTACCGCTATCTGGTACACACACTCCCACGGTGGTGATGGTGAGCCTAACGCTCCCTGGTACACACACTCGCACGGTGGTGATGGTAAACTAAACGCTCCATGTTACACACACTCCCATGGTGGTGATGGTGTAGCTAACCCTTCCTGGTACACGCACTCCCACGGTGGTGATGATGAAACTAACGCTTCCTGGTACACACCCACACGGTGGTGATGGTGAACCTAACGCTCCTTGGTACACACACTCCCACGGTGGTGATGGTGAACCTAACGCTTCCTGGTACACACACGCCCATGGTTGTGACGGTGAACCTAAAGGTCCCTGGTACACCCACTCCCACGGTGGTGATGGTGAACCTAACGCTCCCTGGTTCACAGACACCGATGATGGTGAACCTAGCGCTCCCTGGTACACACACTCCCAGTGTGGTGATGGTAAACCTAACTCTCCCTGGTACACACACTCCCACAGCGGTGAACCTAACGCTCCCTGGTACACACACTCCCACGGCGGTGATGGTGAACCCAACGCTCCCTGGTACTCACACCCCACTGCGGTGAACCTGGCTTCCTGGTACACACACTCCCACGATGGTGATGGTGACCCTAACGCTCACTGGTACACACACTCCCACGGTGGTGATGGTTAACCTAACGCTCCCTGGTACGCACACTCCCACAGTGGTGATGGTGAACCTAATGCTCCCTGGTACACACTCCCACAGTGGTGATGGTGAACCTAACGCTACCTGGTACACACACTCCCACGGTGGTGATGGTGAATCTAACATTCCCTGGTACACACACTCCCACGGTGGTGATGGTGAACCTAACGCTCCGTGGTACACACACTCCCACGGTGGTTATGGTGATCCTTACGCTCCCTGGTACACACACTCACACGGCTGTGAACCTAACGCACCCTGGTACACACACACTCCCACGGTGGTGATGGTGATCCTAACGCAACCTGGTACAGACACTCCTACGGTGGTGATGGTGAACGTAACGCTCCCTGGTACACACACCCCTATGGTGGTAATGGTGAATGTAACGCTCCCTGGTGCACACACTCTCACGGTGGTGATGGTGAACCTAATGCTCCCTCTTACACACACTCCCATGGTGTTGATGGTGAACCTAACCCTCACTGGAACACACACTCCCAAGGTGGTGATGGTGAACCTAACGCTCCATGGTACACACACTCCCACGGTGGTGATGGTGAACCTAACGCCCCTGGTACAAAACACCTACTAAAGTGAGGGTGAACCCGGCCCGCCCCAGGCGTCATTACCCTTACGGTGATGTTGTAGAACCTAACGCCCCCCGGTACAATAATAATTTACCTAAAAGATGCAGTTCATGGCTCACGTGGTATACACACTTATCGATGGTGATGGTGAACCTAACGCTCACTGGTCCACACACTCACACGGCGGTGAACCTAACACACCTTGGTACACACACACTCCAATGGTGGTGATGGTGATCCTAACGCTCCCTGGTACACACACTCCCATGGTGGTGATGGTGAACCTATCGCTTCCTGGTACACACACTCCCACGGTGGTGAGGGTGAACCTAACGCTATCTGGTACACACACTCCCAAGGTGGTGATGGTGAACGTATCGCTACCTGGTACACACACTCCCACGGTGGTGACGGTAAACCTAACGCTCCCTGGTAAAGACAATCCCACGGTGGTGATGGTGAACCTAACGCTCCCTGGTACACAGACACCCTCGATGGTGAACCTAACGCTTCCTGGTACACACACTCCCACGGTGGTGATGAGAACCAACGCCTGTGGTACACACACACTCCCCACGATGGTGATGGCAGAACCCAACGCCCACCTGGCACACACACTCACACGGCGGTGAACTTTCCAATACACCATGGTGCCACACACACTCCCATGGTGTGGCGATTCTAATGCTCCTGCACACACACTCCCATGGTGGTAATGGTGAACCTATCGCTACCTGGTACAGACACTCCCACGGTGGTGATGGTGAAGCTAACGCTCCCAGGTACACACACTCCCACGGTGGTGATGGTGAACCGAACGCTCCGTGGTACACACACTCCCACGATGGTGATGGTGAACCTAACGCTCACTGGTACACACACTCACACGGCGGTGAACCTAACACACCCTGGTACACACACACTCCCATGGTGGTGATGGTGATCCTATCGCTACCTCGTACAGACACTCCCACGGTGATGAGGGTGAACCTAATGCTATCTGGTACACACACCCCCAAGGTGGTGATGTTGAACCTAAAGCTCCCTGGTACACACACTCCCACGGTGGCGATGGTGAACCTAACGCTCCCTGGTACACACACTCCCACGGTGGTGATGGTGAACCTAACGTTCCCTGGCACACAGACACCCACGATGGTGAACCTAACCCTCCCTGGTACACACACTCCCACGGTGGTGAAGGTGAACCTAACACTCCCTGGTACACACACTCCCACGGTGGTGATGATGAAACTAACTCTCCCTGGTACACACACTCCCAGTGTGGTGATGGTAAACATAACGCTCCCTGGTACACACTCTCACGGCGGTGAACCTAACGCTCCCTGGTATACACACTCACACGTTGGTGTTGGTAAACCTAACGCTCCCTGGTACACACACTCCCAAGGTGGTGATGGTGAACCTAACGCTCCCTGATACACACACTCCCACGGTGATGATGGAAAACATAACGCTTCCTGGTACACACACTCCCACGATGCTGATGGTGAACCTAACGCTCCCTGGTACACACACTCCCACGGTGGTGATGGTGAAACTTACGCTCCTTGGTACACACACTCCCACGGTGGTGATTGTGAACCTAAACCTCCCTGGTACACAGACACCCACGATGGTGAACCTAACGCTCCCTGGCACACACACTCCCACGGTGGTGATGGTGAACCTCACGGTCTCTGGTACACACACTCCCATGGTGGTGATGATGAACCTAACGCTCCCTGTAAAACACACTCCCACGGTGGTGATGGTGAAACTAACGCTCCTTGGTACACACACTCCTACGGTGGTGACGGTGAGCCTAACGCTCCCTGGTAAACACACTCCCACGGTGGTGATGGTGAACCTAACGCTCCCTGGTACACAGACACCCTCGATGGTGAACCTAACGCTTCCTGGTACACACACTCCCACGGTGGTGATGGTGAACCTAACTCTCCCTGGTACACACACTCCCACGGTAGTGAAGGTGAACCTAACGCTCCCTGGCACACACACTCCCACCGTGGTGATGGTGAACCCAACGCTCCCTGGTACACACAGACACCCATAATGATGAACCTAACGCTTCCTCGGTACACACACTCCCACGGTGGTGATGGTGAACCTAACGCTCCCTGGTACACACACTCCCCACGGTGGTGAAGGTGAACCTAACGCTCCCTGGTACACACACTCCCACGGTGGTGATGTTGAACCTCACACTCCCTGGTACACACACTCCCATGGTGGTGATGATGAACCTAAAGCTCCCTGTTACACACACTCCCACGGTGGTGATCGCGAACCTAATGCTCCTTGGTACACACACTCCTACGGTGGTGACAGTGAACCTAACGCTACCTGGTACACACACTCCCACGGTGGTGATGGTGAACCTAACGCTCCGTGGTACACAGACACCCACGATGGTGAACCTAACGATTCCTGGTACAAACACTTCCACGGTGGTGATGGTGAACCTAATGCTCCCTGGTACACGCACTCCCACGGTGGTGAAGGTGAACAAAACGCTCCCTGCTACACATATTCCCACCATGGTGATGGTGAACCTAACGCTCCCTGGTACACACACTCCCACGGCGTTGAACCTAAAGCTCCCTGGTACACACAGTCCCACGGTGGTGATGGTGAACCTAACGCTATCTGGTACACACACTCCCACGGTGGTGATGGTGAGCCTAACGCCCCTGGCACACACACTCCCACGGTGGTGATGCAGAACCTAACACTCCCTGGTATACACACTCCCACGGTGGTGATGGTGAACCTAACGCCCGTGGTACACACACACCCCACTTCATGTTGAACCTAAAAGCTCCCTGGTACACACACAGTCCCACGGTGGTGATGGTAGAACCTAATGCTCCCTCTTACACACAATCCCATGGTGTTGATGGTGAACATAATGCCCCTGGTACACACACTCCCCACGGTGTGAACCTATTGTTCCCTAGTACAATACCACAATCCCACGGTGGTGAATCACGCCCTGGTACACACACTTCACGGTGATGGTGAACCTAACCTCCTGGTACACACACCTGTAATGTGGTGATGGTGAACCCACCGCCCCCCCTGGTACACACACTCCCATGGCTGTAATGGTGAACCTAATCGCCCCAGGCACACACACTCCCACGGGTGGTGATGGTGAACCTGAAGGCTCCTGGTACACACACTCCCACGGTGGTGATGGTGAACCTAATGCTCCCTGGTGCACACACTCTCACGGTGGTGATGGTGAACCTAATGCTCCTTCTTACACACACTCCCATGGTGTTGATGGTGAACATAAAGCTCCCTGGTACACACACTCCCACGGTGGTGAACCTAATGCTCCCTTGTACACACACACTCTCACGGTGGTGAACCTAACGCTCCCTGGTACACACACTCCCACGGTGGTGATGGTGAACCTAACACTCCCTGGTACACACACTCCCACGGTGGTGATGGTGAACCTAACGCTCCGTGGTACACACACTCCCACGATGGTGATGGTGAACCTAACGCTCACTGGTATACACACTCACACGGCTGTGAATCTAACACACCCTGGTACAAATACACTCCCATGGTGGTGATGGTGATCCGAACGCTCCCTGGTAAGAACACTCACATGGTGGTGATGGTGAACCTAACGCTATCTGGTACACACACTCCCAAGGTGGTGATGGTAAACCTAATGCTCCCTGGTACACACACTCCCACGGTGGTGATGGTGAACCTAACGCTCCCTGGTACACACACTCCCACGGAGGTGATGGTGAACCTAACACTCCCTGGTACACACACTCCCACGGGTGTGATGGTGAACCTAACGCACCGTGGTACACACACTCCCACGATGGTGATGGTGAACCTAACGCTCACTGATATACACACTCACACGGCTGTGAACCTAACACACCCTGGTACACATACACTCCCATGGTGGTGATGGTGATCCTAACGCTCCCTGGTAAGAACACTCCCATGGTGGTGATGGTGAACCTAACGCTATCTGGTACACACACTCCCAAGGTGGTGATGGTAAACCTAATGCTCCCTGGTACACACACTCCCACGTTGGTGATGGTGAACCTAACGCTCCCTGGTACACACACTCCCACGGTGGTGATGGTGAACCTAACGCTCCCTGGCACACAGACACCCACGATGCAGAACCCAATTGCTTCCTGGAAACACACACTCCCACGGTGGTGATGGTGAACTCAACGCTCCCTGGCAACACACTCCCCACGGTGGTGATGGTGAACCTAACGCTATCTGGAACACACACACTTCACGGTGGTGGTAATGGTGAACCTAACCTCCCTGGTACACACACCCCAAGGTGGTGATGCTGAACCTAACGCTCCCTGGTACACACACTCCCACGTGGTGATGGTGAACCTAACGCTCCCTGGCACACACACTCATGTGGTGCTGGTGAACCTAACACCTGGCACACAGACCCCTACGGTGGTGATGGTGAACCTAACACTCCCTGGTACACACAATCCCACGATGGTGATTGTGAACCTAAAGCTACCTGGTACACAGACACCCACGATGGTGAACCTAACGCTCCCTGGTACACACACTCCCACGGTGGTGATGTTGAACCTCACACTCCCTGGTACACACACTCCCATGGTGGTGATGATGAACCTAAAGCTCCCTGTTACACACACTCCCACGGTGGTGATCGTGAACCTAATGCTCCATGGTACACACACTCCTACGGTGGTGAAGGTGAACCTAACGCACCCTGGTACACAGACACCCACGATAGTGAACCTAACGCTTCCTGGTACAAACACTTCCACGGTGGTGATGGTGAACCTAACGCTCCCTGGTACACACACTCCCACGGTGGTGAAGGTGAACCTAACGCTCCCTGCTACACATATTCCCACCATTGTGATGGTGAACCTAACGCTCCCTGGTACACACACTCCCACGGTGTTGAACCTAAAGCTCCCTGGTACACACAGTCCCACGGTGGCATGCGAACCTAACGCTATCTGGAGTACACACACCTACCTGTGGTGATGGTGAACCTAACGCCCCTGGTACACACACTCCCCACGGTGGTGATGGTGAACCTAACGCTCCCCGGTGCACACACTCACACGGTGGTGATGGTGAACCCACGCTCACTGGTACACACACTCCCCAATGGCGTTGAACCTAAAGCCCCTGGCACACACAGTCCTACTGGGGTGGTGATGGTGAACCTAATGCTCCTCTACACACAATCCCATGGTGGTGATGGTGAACCTAATGCTCCCTGGCACACACACATCCACGGCGGTGAACCTTACACTCCCTGGTACACACAATCCCACGGTGGTGAACCTAATGCTCCCTGGTACACACACTCCCACGGTGGTGAAGGTGAACCTAACCCTCCCTGGTACACACACTCCCAAGGTGGTGATGGTGAACCTAACGCTCCCTGGTACACACACTCCTACGGTGGTAATGGTGAACCTAACGCTCCCTGGTACACACACTCCCACGGTGGTGATGGTGAACCTAGCGCTCCCTGGTACACACACTCCCACGGTGGTGGAAGTGAACGTAACGCTCCCTGGTGCACACACTCTCACGGTGGTGGTGGTGAACCTAATGCTCCCTCTTACACACACTCCCATGGTGTTGATGGTGAACATAATGCTCCCTGGTACATACACTCCCACGGTGGTGATGGTGAACCTAACCGTCACTGGTACACACACTCCCAAGGTGGTGATGGTGAACATAACGCTCCATGGTACACACACTCCCACGGTGGTGATGGTGAACCTAACGCTCCCTGGTACACACACTCCCACGGTGGTGATGGTGAACCTAACACTCCCTGGTACACACACACTCCCACGGTGGTGATGGTGAACCTAACACTCCGTGGTACACACACGCCCACGATGGTGATGGTGAACCTAACGCTCACTGGTATACACACTCACACGGCTGTGAACCTAACACACCCTGGTACACATACACTCCCATGGTGGTGATGGTGATCCTAACGCTACCTGGTACACACACTCCCACGGTGGTGAGGGTGAACCTAACGCTATCTGGTACACACACTCCCAAGGTGGTGATGGTAAACCTAATGCTCCCTGGTACACACACTCCCACGTTGGTGATGGTGAACCTAACGCTCCCTTATACACACACTCCCACGTTGGTGACGGTGAACCTAACGCTCCCTGGTACACACACTCCCACGGTGGTGATGGTGAACCTAACCCTCCCTGGCACACAGACACCCACGATGGTGAATCTAACACTCCCTGGTACACACACTCCCAAGGTGGTGATGGTAAACCTAATGCTCCCTGGTACACACACTCCCACGTTGGTGATGGTGAACCTAACGCTCCCTCGTACACACACTCCCACGGTGGTGACGGTGAACCTAACGCTCCTTGGTACACACACTCCCACGGTGGTGATGGTGAACCTAACGCTCCCTCGTACACACACTCCCTCGGTGATGATGGTAAACATAACGCTTCCTGGTACACACACTCCGACGATGGTGATGGTGAACCTAACGCTCCCTGGTACACACACTCCCACAGTGGTGATGGTAAACCTAACGCTCCCTGGTACACACACTCCCACGGTGGTGATGGTGAACCTAACGCTCCCTGGTACACACACTCCCACGTGATGATGGTAAACATAACGCCTCGGTACACACACTCCCACGATAAGATGAGAACCTAACGCCCCTGGCAGGCACACACTCCACGGTGGTGATGTAGAACCTAATCGCCCCTGACATGCACTCCCCACGGTGGTGATGGTGAACCCAACGCCCTTGGGACACACACTCCCACGGGTGGTGCCAGAACCCAAAGCTCCCTGGCACAGACACCCACGATGGAAAACCTAACGCCCCTGGTACACACACTCCCACGGTGGTGTTTGTGAACCTAAAGCTCCCTGGTACACAGACACCCACGATGGTGAACCTAACGCTCCCTGGTACACACACTCCCATGGTGGTGATGATGAACCTAACGCTCCCTGTTAAACACACTCCCACGGTGGTGATGGTGAACCTAACGTTCCCTGGTACACACACTCCCACGGTGGTGAAGGTGAACCTAACGCTCCCTCCTACACACACTCCCACCGTGATGATGGTGAACCTAACGCTCCCTGGTAAACACACTCCCACGGCGGTGAACCTAAAGCTCCCTGGTACACACAGTCACACAGTGGTGATGGTGAACCTAACGCTATCTGGTACACACACTCCCATGGTGGTGATGGTGAACCTAACGCTCCCTGGTATACACACACTCCCACGGTGGAGAACCTAACGCTCCCTGGTACACACACTCCCACGATGATGATGGTGAACCTAACCCTCCCTGGTACACACACTCCCAAGGTGGTGATGCTGAACCTAACGCTCCCTGGTACACACACTCCCACGGTGGTGATGGTGAACCTAACGCTCCCTGGTACACACACTCCCACGGTGGTGCTGGTGAACCTAACGCTCCCTGGTACACAGACTCCCACGGTGGTGATGGTGAACCTAATGCTTCATGGTGCACACACTCTCACGGTGGTGATGGTGAACCTAATGCTCTCTCTTACCCAGACTCCCATGGTGTTGATGGTGAACATAATGCTCCCTGGTACACACACTCCCACGGTGGTGAACCTAATGCTCCCTGGAACACACACACTCCCACGGTGGTGAACCTAACGCTCCCTGGTACACACACTCCCACGGTGTTGATGGTGAACCTAACCCTCCCTGGTACACACACTCGCAAGGTGGTGTTGGTGAACCTAACGCTCCATGGTACACACACTCCCACGGTGGTGATGGTGAACCTAACGTTCCCTGGCACACACACTCCCACGGTGGTGATGGTGAACCCAATTGGTACACACACTCCTCGGTGGTGATGGTGAACCTAACGCCTCATACAGACACCCACGATGGTGAACCTAACGCTTCATGGTACACACACTCCCACGGTGGTGATGGTGAACCTAACGCTATCTGGTACACACACTCACACGGTGGTGATGGTGAACCTAACGCTCCCTGGTACACACACTTCCACGGTGGTGATAGTGAACCAAACGCTCCAAGGTACACACACTCCCACGGTGGTGATGGTGAAGCTAACCCTCCCTGGTACACGCACTCCCACGGTGGTGATGGTGAAACTAACGCTTCCTGGTACACACCCACACGGTGGTGATCGTGAACCTAACGCTCCCTGGTACACACAACCCCATGGTTGTGACGGTGAACCTAACGCTCCTTGGTACACACACTCCCACGGTGGTGATGGTGAACCTAACGCTCCCTGGGTCACAGACACCGATGATGGTGACCTAGCGCTTCCTGGTACACACACTCCCAATGTGGTGATGGTAAACCTAACGCTCCCTGGTACACACACTCCCACGGCGGTGAACCTAACGCTCCCTGGTACACACACTCTGACGGTGGTGATGGTGAACCTAATGCTCCCTGGTACACACACTCCCACGGTGGGGATGGTGAACCTAATCCTCCCTGGTACACACACTCCCCACCGCGGTGAACCTAACGCCCCTGACACACACCCCACGATGGTGATGGTGACCCCAACGCTCCCTGGCACACACTCCCACGGTGGTGATGGTGAACCTACCGCTCCCTGGCACACAGACACCCACGATGGTGAACCTAACACTCCCTGGTACACACACTCTCACGGTGGTGTTGGTGAACCTAACGCTCTCTGGTACACATACTCCCACGGTGGTGATGGTGAACCTAACTCTCCCTGGTACACACACTCCCATGGTGGAGATGGTGAACCTAACGCTCCCTTATTACACACACTCCCACGGTGGTGATGGTGAACCTAACGCTACCTGGTACACACACTCCTACGGTGGTGATGGTGAACCTAACGCTCCGTGGTAAACACACTCTCACGGTGGTGATGGTGTACCTAACGCTCCCTGATACACACACTCACACGGCGGTGAACCTAACGCTCCCTGGTACACACACACTCCCAAGTGTGGTGATGGTGAACCTACCGCTCCCTGGTACACACACTCCCACGGTGGTGATGGTAAACCAAACGCTCCCTGGTACACACACACCCAATGTGGTGATGGTGAACCTAAAGCTCCCTGGTACACACACTCCCACGGTGATGATGGTGAACCCACCGCCCCCTGGTACACACACCCCACGGTGGTGATGTGGTGAACCCAACATTCCCAGAGATACACACACTCCCACGGGGGTGAAGGTGAACCCAACGCCCCTGGTACACACACCACACGGTGGTGATGGTGAACCTAATGCTCCCCTGGGTACACACACTCCCACGGTGCTGAACCCAACACTCCCCTGGTACACACACACTCCCACGGTGGTGATGGTGAACCTAACGCCCCTGGTACACACACTCCTAACAAGGGTGAACCTAAAGCTCCCTGGTACACACACTCCCACTGCGGTGAACCTAACGCTCCCTGGTACACACACTCCCACGATGGTGATGGTGACCCTAACGCTCCCTGATACACACACTCCCACGTTGGTGATGGTGAACCTAACGCTCCCTGGTACACACACACCCACAGTGGTGATGGTGAACCTAATGCTCCCTGGTACACACTCCCACGGTGGTGATGGTGATCCTAACGCTCCCTGGTACACACACTCCCACGGTGGTGAATGTGAACCTAACGCTCCCTGGAACACACACACTCCCACGGTGGTGAAGGTGAACCTAACGCTCAATGGTACACACACTCCCACGGTGGTGACCGTGCACCTAACGCTCCCTGGTACACACACTCCCACGGTGGTGATGGTAAACCTAACGCTCCCTGGCACACAGACACCCACGATGGTGAACCTAACACTCCCTGGTACACACACTCCAACGGTGGTGATGGTGAACCTAATGCTCCCTGGCACACACACTCCTACGGTGGTACGGTGAACCTAACGCCCCCTGGCACACACACCACGGTGGTGATGCAGGAACCTAACGCTCCCCTGGCACACACACACCCCACGGTGGTGATGATGAACGAATCATCCCCGGAGCACACACTCACGGTGGTGATGGTGAACCTAATGCTCCTCTTTTCACACACCCCATGGTGTGTAGATGCAGAACATAATGCCCCTTGGCACACACTCCCCACGGGTGGTGATGGTGAACCTAACGCTATCTAGTACACACACTCCCACGGAGGTCATGGTGAACCTAACGCTCCCTGGTACACACACTCCCACGGTGGTGATGGTGAACCTAACGCTCCTTGGTGCACACACTCTCACGGTGGTGATGGTGAACCTAATGCTCCCTCTTACACACACTCCCATGGTGTTGATGGTGAACATAATGCTCCCTGGAACACACACTCCCACGGTGGTGAACCTAATGCTCCCTGGTACACACACACTCCCACGGTGGTGAACCTAACGCTCCCTGGTACACACAATTCCATGGTGGTGACGGTGAACCCAACACCCTGGCACACACACTCCCACGGTGGTGATGGTGAACCCAACGCTCCCTGGTGCACACACTCTCACTTTGGTGGTGATGGTGAACCTAATGCTCCCTCTCTCTACACACACTCCCATGGTGTCGATGGTGAACATAATGCTCCCTGGTACACACACTCCCACGGTGGTGATGATGAACGTAACTATCCCTGAGCACACCTCACGGTGGTGATGGTGAACCCACGCTCCCCTCTACACACACTCCCATGGTGTAGATGGTGAACATAATGCCCCTGGCACACACACCATGTGGTGATGTGGTGAACCCACCACTGGTGCACACACTCACGGTGGTGATGGTGAACCCACGCCCCTCTCTACACACACCCCATGTTGTCGATGGTGAACATAATGCTCCCTGGTACACACACTCCCCACGGTGGTGAACCCACGCTAACTGGCACACACACTCCCACGGTGGTGATGGTGAACCTAATGCTCCCTGGTGCACACACTCTCACGGTGGTGATGGTGAACCTAACCCTCCCTGGTACACACACTCCCATGGTGGTGATGGTGAACCTAACGCTCCCTGGTACACACACTCCCACGGAGGTGATGGTGAACCTAACCCTCCCTGGTACACACACTCCCATGGTGGTGATGGTGAATCTAACATTCCCTGGTACACACACTCCCACGGTGGTGATGGTGAACCTAACGCTCCGTGGTACACACACTCCCACGGTGGTTATGGTGAACCTTACGCTCCCTGGTACACACACTCACAGGGCGGTGAACCTAACGCTTCCTGGTACACACACTTCCACGGTGGTGATGGTGAACCAAACGCTCCAAGGTACACACACCCACACGGTGGTGATCGTGAACCTAACGCTCCCTTGTACACACACTCCCACGGTGGTGATGGTGAATCTAACGCTCCCTGGTACACACACGCCCATGGTTGTGACGGTGAACCTAACGCTCCCTGGTACACACACTCCAACGGTGGTGATGGTGATCCTAACGCTCCCTGGTTCACAGACATCGATGATGGTGAACCTAGCACTCCCTGGTACACACACTCCCAATGTGGTGATGGTAAACCTAACGCTCCCTGGTACACACTCCCACTGCGGTGAACCTAACGCTCCCTGATACACACACTCCCACGATGGTGATGGTGACCCTAACGCTCCCTGGTACACACACTCCCACGGTGGTGATGAACCTAACGCTCCCTGGTACACACACTCCCACAGTGGTGATGGTGAACCTACTGCTCCCTGATACACACTTCCACGGTGGTGATGGTGAACCTAACTCTCCCTGGTACACACACTCCCACGGTGGTGATGGTGAATCTAACATTCCCTGGCACACACACTCCCACGGTGGTGATGGTGAGCCTAACGCTCCGTGGTACACACACTCCCACGGTGGTTATGGTGAACCTTACGCTCCCTGGTACACACACTCACACGGCGGTGACCCTAACGCTCCCTGGTAAACACACACTCCCACGGTGGTGATGGTGATCCTAACCCAACCTGGTACAGACACTCCTACGGTGGTGATGGTGAACCTAACGCTATCTGGTACACACACTCCCACGGTGGAGATGGTGAACCTAACGCTCCCTGGTACACACACTCCCACGGTGGTGATGGTGAACCTAACACTCACTGGTACACACACTCCCACGATGGTGTAGGGGAACCTAACGCTCCATGGTACACACACTCCCAAGGTGGTGATGGTGAACCTAACGCTCCATGGCACACAGACACCCACGATGGTGAACCTAACACTCCCTGGTACACACACTCTCACGGTGGTGTTGGTGAACTTAACGCTCCCTGGTACACATACTCCCACGGTGGTGATGGTGAACCTAACGCTCCCTGGTACACACACTTCCACGGTGGTGATGGTGAACATAACGCTCCCTGGTACACACACTCCCACGGTGGTAATGGTGAACCTAACGCTCCCTGGTACACACACTCCCACGGCGGTGATGGTGAACCTAACACTCCCTGGTACACACACTCCCACGGTGGTGATGGTGAACCTAACACTCCGTGGTAAACACACTCCTACGGTGGTGATGGTGAACCTAACGCTCCCTG
>NW_024731877.1:0-15196 GCF_018991925.1 Homarus americanus | reverse complement strand
GGGTGGGGGGTGTGTGTGTGTGTGTGTGTGTGTTGACGTCAGGGAGGAAGAATATCTCTCTCTCTCTCTCTCTCTCTCCCTCTCGTGTGTCATTAACTCATATCATAAAATCAGCGCCAGCAAAGGCAGTCAATCTCCGCCTGGCGTTTTCCTTCCCTAACAACACCCTCATAACCACTACACCAGAGAGTCATTTACCTTCTCCTTACCTGCCGTGACGTTGGTGTCAGCATAAACTTCCCTCATAATAATCTTCCTCTTTTAAGGCTGGAACAAATCTCTTATGAGAGTCATCAAAGTATATAACCCAGATGAAGAACCGCCTCTCACCTTGACCTTTACTCTACCTTCGACACCTGACGCACATTAACGTTCCTCTCTAAAGCAGAAGGTGAGTAGAGGTAGGGAGAGATGGGGTGAGGAGGAGGATGGATAGTAGGAACAGAGGACTGGAATTAGGGTGTGGGATGAAGGACAGGTGGGGATAAAGGAGGTGGTGGTGAAGGACGGGTGGGGTATTAGCGGAAAGAGAGGTAGAGGAGGGAGGAGGGGGGTTGGTCTTCCTCAGGTAACCAAGTATTACGGAAGACATAATTTAACCCCAAGAGTTTACCTGGGCATAGTGACGGATATAATGAGCTTAACTTGAGCCATCTACGCATCGAAAACCCATTACCGTAAATAGGTTGCAGGCATTAGATATCGATTATGGTCGCTTCTTGATGATAGATGTTGACGACTGGCTCTCCGAGAAACTGGTACTGACTCTCTCATGTGCTTGCCACCACTATCACCACGATCATCATTATTACCATTACCACTATCACCACTGTTATGGAATATTGTACCCACCACTATCACAACCACTACCACTATCAATATACCCACCACCACTACTACTACCACCATCACTATCACCACTACTATCACCACTAATACCACCACTACCACCTTATTCGACTTGTGAAAGAGACCTAGGGGTACTTGTAAGCCCGGACCTACGGCTTAGAAAACAGTGCGTTAATGTTCGAAATAAGGCAAACAGAGTATTGGGTTTTATATCTAGAAGTGTAAGTAACAAGAGTGCAGAGGTCTTATTGCTGCAAACCATATCTGCAGCAAGCCAGGCTGCACCTGATTATGTGAGCTCAGTTTCAGCCCTTATTATAGAATGGATATCAATTCACTAGAGTCCGTGCAGCGAAGAATGACGAAAATGATTCCGGGACTTAGAAACCTTCCATATCAGGATAGGTTAAAGAAACTAAACTTGCATTCCCTAGAAAGACGAAGAGTGTGGGGAGATATGATAGAAGTATTTAAGTGGGTGAAAGGAATCAATAAAGGGGATATAGATAAAGTTCTTATAATATCCGAGCAGGATAGGACTCGGAGCAATGGATTTAAGTTGGATAAGTTTAGGTTTAGGAGGGAGATAGGAAGGAACTGGTTCACAAATAGGGTGGTGGACGAGTGGAACAAGCTTAGCAACTTTGTAGTAAGTGCGGGAACTCTGGAAAGTTTCAAAAGGAGGCTAGATAGATTCATGGATGATAGAGAGTGGTAGTAACTCTCGACAGGAACTGCCATGCACACTGCACAGGCCAACCGGCCTATTGCAGACTCCTTATTTTCTTATGTTCTTATGTTCTATCACCAACTACCACTACCCTCAGGATGTGTGATTTATTTATGAAAACAAAATGGACCTTAGTGTTTACGTTTCATGCTGTTTCTTACTCCTCCTGTTCTAAGCTGTTGTTTCTTGTTTGCCGCTTCTTTCCATACTCTTTTATTTATTTTTCTTTTGTCGTTGTTTTCTCGGTTTTCGCCAAGTCAGAAAGGAATTTGAGGAAAAACCGCGATCTTTGTTACCAGAGTGGCGTTGGCTGGCAGATTAATCAAAACTATCTAACTCATGAATAATGTAGAACAAATTATCTTTATACATCACCCATCTTACTTTCTGGTTCCTTAAGGTGAATCGGAGAGTATTTACATAATGCTGTGATTCTCATTATTCATCCTATGTATAAAATAATCACAATGATGAAGAGTGAAGGAGTAATTAAGACGAGCATATGTTAAGGAGAAGTTTACAGTGGGTGAGTGATGATAATGGTGGCGTTGATGGTGGTGGTGGGTGGTGCAGGTGGGGGTGGTGTTGGTGGGTGGCAGGCAGGCGGTGGTGTTGGTGGTGGTGGCAGGTGTGGTGGTGGGGTGGTGTTGGTGGGTGGTGGGGTGGTGTTGGTGGGTGGTGGGGTGATGTTGGTGGGTGGTGCAGGTGGTGGGGGGTATTATTGTACCCTGGCTCACCTCTGTTCATGTTTATTCATTAGAATTCTTTTGGGATGACAACTTGTTGGGAATGCATTGACTGAATCTCCTGAACGACCGATCCCTTCTTCAGTAGTGAATATGCAGGAATATTACACACACATGCATAAATAAACCTGTAAACGCACTTCCTTTCAAACTTCCATAATCGTGGTATTAAAGAAGATGAAAGTGCAGGTAACACACACACACACACACACACACACACACTTTGCAACAGTAGTTTCCGGGAATATACTGCTGCTCGCGTACAGGTTTACCTTGCTATAATTTAGGTCCATTGTAGTGTACAGTCATCGTCCCACTGGTTTACCTTCATAATGGTATATATTCCCCTGGTTTACCTTGCTAGATATACCTCCATTATACGGGTATATTCCTCAGGTTTAACTTGATAGATATACCTCCATTATACGGGTATATTCCTCTGGTTTACCATAATCTGTCTTCCTAAATAACAATTAATTTATTATTATTTAATATTCAACAGTGAGATGAGCTGATCCAATAATGAGTATTTCTCGTCTCAAAGGATATTCTCTTCCTCACTATACTGTGTTGTGATGGGTGAATATTACTCATCCTCACTACAAAAGATCGTGAATCATGAGTAAATATCTATAAAATATTACTCATCCCCAACAAAAACAAACAAACCTGAATAAAGACAGTGACTCAACACCCAATAGTGACTTGAACGTTACAATAACTCGTAACTATGACTGATCCAACTACGCAATAATGAGTCATATAGTTAATCTAGTGAAGGTAATTGAGTCGGTGAATAATTATAAGAGGTAATAGAGACTAGTAAGGTTCAATTAGTACATAGTAAAGTACAATGAAGTGTAATTTGTGTGTTAATGTACACCTCGTGGGTGATAATTACTGTACTAAGGTTGGGTTTTTATTGTTCTTAGTTTACACGAACGAATGAGTACTTGAAAGTGTACATTGAGTTCACCTGCAGTTGTGATGTTCTGGTAAACTTTCTATAGTATACTTTCGTGAAGTTCTGGTACATTGAGTCCTGCTTAGTCAAGTATTCATAGAGAGAGTGAGTCAGAGAAAGAGAGTGAGTGAGAGAGAGTGAGTCAGAGAAAGAGAGTGAGTGAGAGAGAGAAAGAGTGAGTGAGAGAATTAAATAAATCAATTGACTGTAACAACTTCCTAACAAATTTGTAGGAAAAGAGAGAAATGAGGAATATACAGATTATAGAAATATTTTGGTACTTGAGAGAGAGAGAGAGAGAGAGAGGAAAATAAACAAATAATTAAAAGGAAAAATCGAAACAAAGAACGAAGAAAGATAACGATAAAAAATAAAATAATTACGAAAAT
Source organism: Homarus americanus (assembly GCF_018991925.1). Lineage (NCBI taxonomy): Eukaryota > Metazoa > Arthropoda > Malacostraca > Decapoda > Nephropidae > Homarus > Homarus americanus. Next base: position 11,518 of record NW_024731877.1, on the reverse strand, counting down.
ACTGATAACAAAAATATAAATTGAATCAAAACAAAATTTTAGAAAAAAAAATACGATGAAAAAATATCTATCTAAACAACCTTTGACCTATTCATTTCTGTGATTCTTCAGGGTCAACTTTTCCATAACATTTTAGTCCAGAGAAATTATTTTATTCTTCCTTGAAATAAACAACTATAGACAGGTTGAGATGGTATTAGTGGATGAGAAGAACACCAAGAACAAGAAGAACAAGAACACGAAGAACAAGAACACGAAGAACAAGAACACGAAGAACAACACGAAGAACAACAAGAACACCACTCTCCCTCCCTCCTTCATTGTTATTAGGCGTTGGGGAAATTTGATCTCAGGGGAATATGAAAAATAATCAGAGGCTGAGATTTGATTAGTGGGTGCCCCTCTGTGTATAGAGCTGTGGTGTTGGGTGGGTGGGGGGAGGGTGTGGGGTGGGGGGAGGGTGTGGTGGTGGAGAGGGTGTGGGGAGGGTGTGGAGTGGGGGAGTGGAGGGTGTGGGGAGGGGGAGGGGGTTGTGGGTGGTGGAGGGTGTGGGGAGGGGGGTGTGGGTGGGGGAGGGAGGGGGTGTGGGGTGGGGAGGGGGTGTGGGTGGTGGAGGGGGTGTGGGGTGGGGAGGGTGTGGGTGGTGGAGGGGGTGTGGGGAGGGGGGTGTGGGTGGGGAGGGTGTGGGGTGGGGAGGGGTGGGGTGTGGGTGGTGGAGGGGAGGGTGTGGGGTGGGGAGGGGAGGGAGGGTGTGGGGTGGGGGGAGGGAGGGGGGGGGTGTGGGGAGGGGAGGGGGTGTGGGGTGGGGGAGGGGAGGGGGTGTGGGTGGTGACTGTGATGTGGTATATGTCTGTCTGTGTCTTTCTATCTGTCTTATTTTATCTATTTTTTTCTGTATCTCTCTGCTGTCTATTCATGTCTTCTCTCTCTCTCTCTCTCTCTCTCTCTCCTTTTCACATTATATCATCACATTACAACGTGTTCACTGTTAAAAGCTGATGTCTTATCGTTAATGCTGTCGGGTGTCGAGTGTTAAAGTATCTCCTGTTAGCTGTCGATTAGCTTCCTAGTTTAGCTGACTGTGTAGTGCTGACTGTGGATGTGTAGCTGAGGACACCTTTGTAAAATAAAGATAACTTTTTGGTAATTCGTATGTAATGTCATGTCATGTCATGTCATTTCATGTCATGTATATTCAAGTATACATAATGTGTATTATACGATCAAGCTGACCTGATTCCACTGAAGCCGTTTTTAGCTATCTCAACGTAACCTAACTTTACCTAAATTAAGTTAGATGATGTTAAGATTAGATTAATTTAGCTTGGTATCATTAGTTTATCGTCTATATTTTTGTTTATCCTCACGTTACATCAGGGTCCTCACGTTACATCAGGGCCCTCACGCTACATCAGGGCCCTCACGTTACACCATGGCCCTCACGTTACATCAGGGTCCTCACGTTACACCAGGGCCCTCACGCTACATCAGGGCCCTCACTTTACACCATGGCCCTCACGTTACATCAGGGCCCTTACGTTACATCAGGGGCCTCACGTTACATCAGTGCTCTCACGTTACATCAGGGCCCTCACGTTACATCAGGGCCCTCACGTTACACCATGGCCCTCACGTTACATCAGGGCCCTTACGTTACATCAGTGCTCTCACGTTACACCAGGGCCCTCACGCTACATCAGGGCCCTCACGTTACACCATGGCCCTCACGTTACATCAGGGGCCTCACGTTACATCAGTGCTCTCACGTTACACCAGGGCCCTCACGCTACATCAGGGCCCTCACGTTACACCATGGCCCTCACGTTACATCAGGGCCCTCACGTTACATCAGGGCCCTCACGTTACATCAGTGCTCTCACGTTACATTAGGGTCCTCACGTTACATCAGGGCCTGCATACATCCGGGGCCCTCACGTTACCATAGCCCCTCGCGTTACATCAGGGTCCTCGTTACGCAGGGCCCCTCACGCTTCCATCAGGGCCCTCACGTTACCGTGGCCCTCGTTATCAGGGTCCTCACGTTACATCAGGGCCCTCACGCTACATCAGGGCCCTCACATTACACCATAGCCCTCACGTTACATCAGGGTCCTCACGTTACACCAGGGCCCTCACGCTACATCAGGGCCCTCACGTTACACCATGGCCCTCACGTTACATCAGGGCCCTCACGTTACATCAGGGGCCTCACGTTACATCAGTGCTCTCACGTTACATCAGGGCCCTCACGTTACATCAGGGTCCTCACATTACATCAGGACCCTCACGTTACACCAGGGCCGTCACGTTACATCAGGGCCCTCACGTTACACCAGGGCCCTCACGTTACACCAGGGCCCTCACGTTACATTAGGGTCCTCACATTACATCAGGACCCTCACGTTACACCAGGTACCTCACGCTACATGAATGCTCCTCTTAGCTCTCCCTGGAACCGTGAGTAACGGAAGACCGAGTCCATCCATAATCGTCCACTCATATCGATGTTTCCAAGTACAGTATTGAGTTTATCTACCGTAACATTACTTACTCGGGTGGTCATGGCAGCTAAATTATGATCCAGTCCATTTTGTTAAGCTTTATATACTTTTCTAGGAGTTAAAGCTTAAGCTGATCCCTAAAGACATGGGAGCTTAATTATAATCCAGTCCATTTTGTTAAGCTTTATATACTTTTCTAGGAGTTAAAGCTTAAGCTGATCCCTAAAGACATGGGAGCTTAATTATAATCCAGTCCATTTTGTCTATTTTTTTTTCAGGGAGTTAAAGCTTAAGCTGATCCCTAAAGACATGGGAGCTTAATTATGATCTAGTCCATTTTCTCAAGCTTTCTATACTTTTCTAGGAGTTAAAGCTTAAGCTGATCCCTTAATAAATACTTTTAAAACTGTTTAATGAAGGGATATATTGCTCATTTGGTAGTTATAAACACGAAATGTCTCCAATGAACCTTGTCTGGCTTGGGAATGGAGTCTGCAGGGTCTGGATTCCAGGCGATTGGCGAGATAATCCTGGAATTGGCGATATAATCCAGGAATTGGCGAGATAATCCTGGAATTGGTGGACAGGAGCTTCCCAACGCGCCAGGAATCCTCCATGATATGTACGGTTCTTAACCTACCTAAGACTCAATAACTACCTTCACTTGTGTTACCGTTGTGTTGCTGTTGAAATGATTACCTAGAAGGGAGTCTCTGTTACCCTCGATTACAAAACAGTTAACGGAGTCAGGATAAACATTTAGGTTATGACTCGAATTTTTACTGTTAACGGGAAGCTGAGAGAGATTAAGCTAATCCAGGGATATAAAGGGATTAACGATATGAGAAAGAGAGACAGACAGACAGACAGACAGACAGACAGACAGACAGACAGACAGACACAGACAGACATACAGAGACACACAAAGAGAGACAGGTGTAAGACATAGACATTTATACATTACTCAATATTTATAGTTAGCCATAAAAAAAACGAAGATTTATGACCCCAATAAGGTAAGTGGTAACGAAGTCTTGAGAGACAGCGAGACAATTAGAGTCTTCGTAAAAATAAGTTATGTTCTCGGTAATTAGTGAACATGAAGGTCTCGTTACGCCTTTTATTACTGCTCAGAATTACCCGCTTAAGCACCCAGGTAATTGTAAGATAAATTAACTAGATGAAGGAAAAGTTTCATTATTTTCTTATTATTATTTTCTGTAAGTTTTGTTTAGATAATAATAAAAATAATAAGCCAGTCCATTTTGTCATTCTAAATAAACTATATTTTATTTACGAGTTTCATAAAGATAACAAAATAAGTTCTAGTCGATAGTATTCCTAGAGAGAGAGAGAGAGAGAGAGAGAGAATCGTACATATAATCGCTACAGAATTAAGAAGAGGGAGTAACGCTATTGCATGTTTTCAAGTCTCGTGGTAGTATATGTGTCTTAAACTGTATACATAAAGTCAGCATCATCTCTTTTAATGTCATGGAGCTGTGATTGTCTGTTACCTGCCGACACACGCGTTTAAACCTGATGGATCATGTACCCACAGGAGGCAGGATGGAACAGGATGGAAAGGGTGGGAGAGGAGGAGGTATCGTGCTTCCCCATCCCTCGCTGACAACTGATTCATAAGCCAGTCATACGCCCTCAGCTCTCTTCATTTTACCGGTCTCATTTGAATATAAATTGTGCCCGTGTGTGAGGCAGAGGGTAGTGGTAGAGTGTGTGTGTGTGTGTGTGTGTGTGTGTGTGTGACAGAAAAACACTCACTTAAACTCTACAGTATTTTTATAGATGTATTAAATAAAGACACAAGAATAAACAAAGAAAATTATCAGATTAAGATGAAAATCGTAATATTTTTCATTTCAGTCTAAGTCTTCGGTCGGTAATAACATAATTTTCCCTTAACAAGTAACTCCGTTTTCTTTTTCCTATGCCTCCTACATCTCTATTCCCCTCTCATGCTGCCTACGACCCTTGCTTCCTTTCATACTTCCCTCCCTCTCTCTTGTTTCTAAAATTTGTATTCCTCCAACTACTAATACACCCCCACCACCACCCACCTCTCCCACCAACCACTCTTCCCCCCTCCCCCACCCGCCCCCTACCACACAGTGTGCCGGGCTGCATCAGTGGTAGTAGAATTTCCTAAGCTGTTAACCACTTGCAATATTCGTTGAGAAAAACTCTTTTTTTTATGGTGGGGGAACATTTTGCTATTTTGTTGTTCATTGACTGAGTATGGCCATAGTAATCTGGGGAAGACAGAGCAGACGGGGAATAAGATTGTTTTAAATAACATAAAAAACAGATTAAATTCTACCATATATGAATTAGTTTCCAGTATTTTTTATCATGAAAGATTGTAAATAACAATTGGATTATTGACAAAGAAAAATATTGAAGTGTTTTAATGGTCTTGTGAAAGTTAAGGGGAATAGGTATGTATGTAGATGAAGATATGTTAATGAGTAGTTTTTGCTAGAGAACCTGAAAGAACATATAGAGAAATTATGTAGTTTAGTGACTTACATATTCAACTGGGTGTTGGCTCTCTTAACGGCGATACTGGTGCCAAAATGTACGCATGATTTTTCCTGTAGTGTCCGTGGGGATATACAAACATACAGACGGATTAAAAACAGGTATTTTATCGTTCCTGTAGGTGGTAAGGTAAAAAAAATAAACACTCGTAAGATGGTTAGCTGCTGAGGGAAAACTAAAAACAAACTTGGGTCAAAATACACTGAAACAAGACTAGTACAGGGAAGACGTCCAGGAAGCGAGGCGGAACAAGCTAAGGATGGACCCTGTTAATCCACGTAGTAGCCTTAAGGAAGGAAGGAGGTTTGAAGGATATATGAGATTAGGATGGGAGTGGTGGGTGAAGTGAAGGAGTGTGTGGTGAGAGGGTCTGGACAGGTCGGTAGGATAGATGGCCAAAGACTAACCGTGAATAACTGAGATGAACGGGCATGACAGTGTGGCAAGATCCAGTGACAGCATGATAGAGTCGACCTCTGAGTGCAGTAGACGATCCCAGTGAGTACGGTATCTTAAGCTCTAGAGTACTATTTCATTGTACTCAAATAGCCTGATAAATAAGGTATCTAAACCCCTTTAGTACGATGCCAACCCCTGAGTACAGTGGAATAGTCCAATGAGTAAGGATAATTTTAATCCATTGAGTATGATAACTTAATCCATGGGCGATGACTGTGTTAATCCTATGAATATGTTATCTTAACCCAGTAAGTGCTAGATTAATTCATCGTTCTGAAGGGGTTAAGTCATCATCCTCAAGGGGTTAGTCACCGTTCTTAATAATAATAATAATAATAATATTATTATTATAAACGATTTAAACTATTCTTCTTCTTCCACTTGTTCACCTGAGTTATCTTTAGTGACTCTCTTATCTGTTATTCTTTTACATTTTTTCTTATTTCCTGACACTTATCATGATAATTACTTTAGAGAAAATGTGGCGTGTGTGTGTGTGTGTGTGTGTGTGTGTGTGTGTGTGTGTGTGTGTGTGTGTGTGTGTGTGTGTGTGTGTGTGTGTGTGTGTGTGTGTGTGTGTGTGTGTGTGTGTGTGTGTGTGTGTGTGTGTGTGTGTGTGTGTGTGTGTGTGTGTGTGTGTGTGTGTGTGTGTGTGTGTGTGTGTGTGTGTGTGTGTGTGTGTGTGTGTGTGTGTGTGTGTGTGTGTGTGTGTGTGTGTGTGTGTGTGTGTGTGTGTGTGTGTGTGTGTGTGTGTGTGTGTGTGTGTGTGTGTGTGTGTGTGTGTGTCCAGGACTTTACATCCTCACATAACTCATGTTTGAGGAGGAGGAAGATGAAGAAGAGGAGGAGGAGGACGAAGAAGAGGACGAAGAGGAGGAAGAAGAGAAGGAGGAGGAAGAGGAGGAGGGACATAAATAACGAGAAGGAAAGTATAAATGACTGAGTGAGTGACCGTAGACAATACCAACATGATCAAGGGCTCGTATGAGTGACCGCGTACCTCACAAACCGCACTGACTGGACTATCTACACGTGTGAGTGACCAACTGGCCATGGAAGTAGGTGAGTGACTCCTTTAGTCAAGCAGAGGGAGAAGGGGAGGAAGATAAACAGTGATCAACAGCGAAAAACTTCATTGGTTCGATAGGTCCTCCTGCAGCTATGAGGTCGAGGTTTAATGGCATCTGAAGTGAGCTGTGCTAATTGAGTGTTACTCTTTATTGGCTTTATAACCTGAGTCGGGCTTGTTGCGTACAAGATCCACTCGTATGTGGGTAAAGCTGGTCGCTGATTGGTTCATACACGACCGTGATGTCAACTTGTGTCCGTCCCACTCTCTGGTAAAGTAAGATTTTCTGTTAGGTTAGGTTAGATAGGCTACGATAGGTGTAGATTGATTAGTTAGTTGAGGTGTGGTGTCGAGTGGGTACGGCTCTTGTCTCTTGACCTGAGGGTCGCTAGTTCAATCCGTCATCCCACCACACACACACACCCAGCTTTTTTTTTCTCTCTCTCTCTCAGCATAGTTATTTTAGGAGAAATGACTGAGTGTAACCTAAAAAAAAAAATCTAAATTATATGTGAATATCAGTTCTGAATTTTAACTTGTGTAGCTATGACGTTCTGAACTCACATAGTACCACTAGCAGTTATGGAAATCAATTAATTTTTCTCAAAGGTTTCATGGAACAACTTTTTTTTTCTCGGGTTTATTTAAAAATAATTCCTCGTGATATCTATTTTTCACATCAGTTTGTTTCAGTTTATTCTGATATATATTCGTATTTATTTTATTTTATTTTATATGCTATTTTTTATTATTTTTATATATATTTTGTCTTCAATTTTTATTCATTAATTTTTTCTCCGTCGGTTACTCACTATTTTTTATTATTTTTTCTTTATTTTTTTCTTTCCTGGTTATACATATTTTACATCTAATAATATCCTTCTACTCTTCATTCTTGGTTATTCACGTTATATTTACATTAATTTCCTTCCATTCTTTCATTTTTTCCTAGTTAAAGACGCGTTTTTTCCCATTTACGTTTATCCAGTAATTTATTCATATCAAAGCTGTTTTTTCCCCAATTTGTACTTTTCTTCCTCACAAAACATTCTCAAACTTGTCCCCAGTTCATACAGTTATTTATGTCTGTATAATCTGTAATTTTCAACACATATTTCTTGCTAGTAAATCGTGAATGTTAAACGTCTTGTCAATTATTTTTTTTGCTTCAGTTAATGGTTTCCTAAAATGTATATATAATATCTATATTTTTTTATGGAGTCTTTTCCGTATATTTGGGTCATATACTCTCTCTCTCTCTCTCTCTCTCTCTCTCTCTCTCCACCCATGCAAGTACATAATTAATATTTTATACTGCAGCGTAGACCATAACTTACAAAACCATTGAAGCGTTGGAATGTAAAGTACAGGACATATATTGAACTTTCGTGTGTGAGCAGTTTAGAATGGGTCAATGTCATGAACGTGAGCACTGGTGTGTGTGTGTGTCTGTGTGTGTGTGTTTTGTGTGTGTGCGTGTGTGTTAGCGTTACTGGGTCACTCGGTTAACGTTAAAAGCTGTCAGTAAAAAAAAAAACGAAGAAAAACAGTGAACATTCAAACACTTTCTGGTAATATTCTCAGTGGTTATAATGAGAACCGGTCTTGAGTGAGAGAGAGAGAGAGAGAGATGCACAGGTAGACAGGAAGAGCAACATAGGTAGATATCAGAGAGAGAAAAAGAAAATACGAAGAAAGCAGTAAGAAGGGCGAAAGAAAAAATGAAAGAAAACAAAAGATTAACAAAATTAAACTCTCCAGGTGCTTGATCTGAGACAAATTGTTACAAACGCCATTAAATATGTGGGATTGGCTTACTCACATTAGGAACAATTCAATGAAACTTGGAACCTTCCCTTCCCTTTCCTCCCCCCCCCCAAAAAAAAATCCCATATAAATCTGTTTTTCTATCTTTCTTTCTCACTTTTTTTCTCATTTTTGTTCTTTTCCTCAGTTATTGTTTTTCTTTTCTCTGATTTTTCCTTCTCTATTTTTTCCTTCTTTCTCTCTATCTCTGTGTTTTTTTCTTCACTTTTTCTGCCTCTCCTCGTTCTTCTCCTTTCATCTTTTATTCTATTTCTCTCTTGTTTGTTTTTTTATATTTCATTTTTACGACGTTCAATATTTTTCTCCCTTTCTTTTTATTCTTTCTCCTCTTCCCTCTATCTTGCGCCTGTTAATTTTGTTTTCTCTCCAGTTATCAATTCTCTAACTCATTTTTTGCCTCTTGTCTCCATCCTGTCTTCCTTCTCGTTCCACCAAATCTTCCTCCTCTTCCTCATACTGCTCTTGCCGCTGATCTTCCTCCTCCTCTTACATTTTCTGTTTCTCCTCCTGCTCCATCATCTGTTTCTCCCCCTCTTATTCGATCTTCCGTTTCTCCTCCTCCTCCGTACACAAGCCTCAACGCCTCCGTCAGCTGGTGGTAGGTCTCTGCAATTTCTCGTCCTGAAACACACGACAAATATCCACGGAGCCTCATCGTAGCGACCACCATTAGCTCCCTGAAGTCCCTCTCCCCCTCTCTAACCCTCTCCCTAGCCCTTTCCCCTCTCTAACACTCTCCCTAGCCCTCTCCCCTCTCTAACCCTCTCCCTAGCCCTCTCCCCTCTCCCCCATCAGTCTAGCTCTCAATACTAGCCCCTCTTACTTCCTCAGCACTCTCCATAACCCTCTCCAAAACCTCTCTATAGATATGACTTGTCCCTCTCTCCATCCTCACTCTAGCCCTTTCCCCAGCCCTTACTCTAACCCCTCTTCTCAGGCCTCACTTTCTCCTGTAGCCCTTCTCTCACTCCTCATTTTACCCCTTTTCCACGGCCCTGTTTCCCCTTCACTCAGCCCTTTCTTTCCCTTATCCCACTCACTTCCTTTCCTTAGTCCTTAACCCAGGTCGCTCTCTCTCTCTCTCTCTCTCTCTCTCTCTCTCTCTCTCTTTACAGTTCCTCCAGCCCTTTTCACCCTTAACCTCTTCGTAGTCTTCTCCTCGCCCTCTCTGGGTCTTGCTAATCTCGAGCTTTTGATAGATTTAAGAGTAAAGAATAACCCCTCTAACAGGCCTCGTGTCTAGTCGTTGTTTATTGAGTATTATGTAGATTCTGGTCGTGCGTAGTGAGGGTGGACATCAAACTACAATGGCACATCGACTTGGTTCACTTTCAGCTGACCGTCGCTCCTCTGTTCAAGGTTTTTTTTTTTATTTTACTGTACTAAACTATACGACGTAACCTAATGCAGCGTTTGACACGAGTTGTACATCATTATGTTCCCTCTATGTAAAGATAAAAGACTTTTTTTAGCGGATTATTGCCGACCAGAGGTGTGCTGTGGCTGAGTAGATACAATTCTCGCTTCATATTCCTAGGATTATTGGCTTGCACTTAGTGGATTCCCAGTTCACCCATCTGTGAATTGGTACCTAACTTTGCATCTGGGGAAAGTGGGTGATTTTTTAGTATACAGTGCCGGCCATGATGGTTCTTTCGTGCTAAAAAAAAATAGGATTAGTTATTAGTGTGTTGTATCCGTGCTGTTATTTTTACCCCCAGTGAATATTTTGAACATAGAGAGAATAAGACAATAAATGAATATATAAAACACAATACACATATGAAGAAGAATCGTGAGTTGTGTGTTTAGTTCTCTCGTGTGTTCAGAGTCATGTAGCGTAGGAGACCGTCCAGTTGTACCCGGTAAAGTTCCCTTGTAAAGTTTAGGGCAAAGTTAAAAAATATTAAGTTAATAATTATGCTATTTATTTATATTTTACAGTGTGATTATTTATATGATAGTTCTTATTTACAGTCAAGTTTAAATTTAAAAAAAATATATAAAAATGTATATAAATTATCACTTTATCGAAATTTTATCTAAATTACCTGATATATTAATTTATTTATCGCCGGAAGCTTTTAGTTCGGTGGTCTGTGTGTGGGGGTTTTATTTTACCAGTATATCAATTACTAGTGTTTATCCCTACTGTAGCGGCAGAAGTTCATGAGAGACCTTTAATGGCTCAATTTGTCGGCTTATTTGTCTCGTATTTTTCTGTCAATAGTTCAGAATTAGTAGACCGAGTACTTTATATCGATGACTGCACCTTCGACTATGACAATTTATTTTTGTATTATTTTGTTTTCATTTCTTTTTTTGTGTGTGTTTAGTCTCTCTCTCTCTCTCTCTCTCTCTCTCTCTCTCAATTATTCCACACGTCTCACTCTTAACACTTTACCTCTTCCTTCCCCTCCAACCGTACTTTCCTTTCACTTCTTTCCTGCTCTCTGCATCCCCACCCCCCCACACACACATCAACAAGGGACACAACTTTTTATGACAGTTACCCCTTCCAAAAAAATATATTGTTTTCTTTCTCTAATAGGAGGGCCAACAGGGGAGGAATGGTAGGACAATGGGAGGGAAGGGGTGGGGTAAAGGAAGGGAGGGGTATGAGAGAGAGAGAGGAAGGGAAGGGAAGGGAGTTGGTGCCGTCAGGTTATTCCATCTTTTCAACATTGAATTTTTACAATTTTTTTCCTAACTATTTAAGAGATTTATCGAACAAAGCAATTCAACTCAGTCTGCACCGGAATCAATGATCATTTGCATCTCTTGGCCATCAGACTCCTTCCTTCCACGATAAGTCTTTTTCTTTAGCGATTTTGTTCACTTTTTTGCAAAATGTACAAAAGGCAAAAAGAAAATTAGTTGGAGAGGAAGAAATAATTTAGAGTTTGGCTGGTGGCGAGATAGTTCCCCAGACAGACAGACAGACAGACCCTCCCACCCTCCCACCCACCCTCTCACCTGGCCACCCCACCCCCACCTACCCTCCCACCCACCTACCCCACCTCCCACCCACCTACCCTCCCACCCTCCCACCATCCTACCTCCCACTCTCCCACCCCACCCACCCACCCACCCACCACCTACC
>NW_024731876.1:0-8900 GCF_018991925.1 Homarus americanus | reverse complement strand
ATTGGTTCTAGAACCTTGTTCGTTATAGCATTCGTTCGTTATAGGATTAATCTGTTCCAGGACCCCAAATACAACCACTTAACACTGAAAAATATAATATAAAATTGTAAAAAAGTGCATAAATATGCATCTAAACCCCTGAAATAACCAATATCATTAATACTTGTAATAAAAAAACAATAAATTAGTAAAAAAAAAAAAAAATAATAAATAATCGTTCGTTGTAGGAATAGTATTCGTTCGTTATAGCATACCCCACTATATATATATATATATATATATATATATATATATATATATATATATATATATATATATCCACAAGGAAAGAAGAAACCACGAAGTTCCCAACCGCTTTCCGCGATTTCGCATTTACACGGTACCTCGCCAGAACCGGACTTTCACTTTACGCGGTGCATCTACTCATATACGCGGAGAGCGGCGCGAGCAGGATGCGCACAAGGTCACCCAGTCATCAAAACATTACCGAGTTCTTCACCCGCCACCCACCACAGCCGGCCCAAGTCAGTGATGGTGAGGATATGGACTTATATGGACTTTGAGGGGTTTGACAAAGAGGCCCTGCAAGCCTATGTGGTGGATAGTGATACAATTGATACAAGTGATACAGGTGAGGGCCATCTTTTCTACTAATGCAAGTGTTAAAAACCTAATATTATTGATATTTCTCTAAATTATTAATTGTGTGTGCATACAGTACCATCATAAAATTAAGAAGTTATTTTTACTACAACGTAGGTATTGTGTCTGAAAAAGTGGAGTTTGGGGGTCGGCCCGGTCTCTATTTCAATTAATCCCATATGTTATGTTGTTCACTTTATGCGGTACCCCATGGGTTCAATTGACTGTGTAAATCGGGGTACTACTGTGTGTGTGTGTGTATATATATATATATATATATATATATATATATATATATATATATATATATATATATATATATATATATATATATATATATATATATATATATATACCTGCCACCCTTCCCCTCCTCCCTAAAAACCCTGGCCCCCCATGTCCTTATTTACCGTATATACCTGTGTGTAGTTCGAGTTTTTAAGACCAAATTATTTTGCAAAAAATTGGGGGTCGACCTCTAAAAGGGTAATAGTTTCGTTAGGTTGAAAAATATTTACCAGTAACTACCAGTAAACAATGGAAACGACGCACCAACGCACCACCAGCTGTGAGTGTCGGTACAGTCGCCAGGGCAGTCTCTTGCGTCATCATAGCTAGCCCAAAGTAGCCAAATCCATGGTATGGTATACACTGGACGATGTAAAACAAGTATTCATTTGTTAAAGTTTATTTATAGATACTGTACATAAATTTTTGTTCATTACATGTGAAACATCAATATTTGTTAATTAAATTTGATACAAAAGAAACTACGATACTGTATTTTCATTAAAATATTACATCACAAGTATATTTTACCTTAACTGTGACTGAATGAATATATTCTCAGAAATAAATATGGAAATGTAATATTTTGACTGAAATGACGTACATATTACTGTACAGTGGAAAGTGGGATAAAATTATGAAAACAATGACTTTCGCTTTCTTTCGTTGTTCAAAATATTTTACCGTACTCGCGTTTCGAATGGTTTTCAGTTAAAAAACTGTTGTACTCGTACTGTATTACAATAATATTCTATCCTATCATTAGCCTTATAATCCCACAACTGAAAAGCATTCGAAAAGCGATTACGGTAACATCTTTTGAACGAAAGAAAGCGAGTCATTGCTTTCGTCACTTTCCACTGTAATACGTACATCATTTCAGCAAAAATATACATTTCCATGTTCTCAGAAATAAATGGTAGTTTTGTTGAAACGTAATGTACAGTATTTAGTATTAAAATGCAAAAATAGCTATAAAAACAATTAATACACCCGTAATGTACTGGCTGGCATCTCGTCCCTGCTCCCGCGTCCAAGGTCACCACTCCTCCCAACTCGCTCCCTCCTCCGCCTCCTGCACCTCCACCGTCGCTACTGCCGATAACAAACACAAATGTTTTGTGAATAACTGCACCTCCACTTCCTATGTACAGTACTGAACTGTACTGTGCTGTACATTTTTACAAACAATAAACATGGCAAGAAAAGCTATTAAAAAAAAAGAGATAAAAACTTCACTTTACTGTCCAGTCACTCAATTCCATAACGGGTGGTGAAGTGGGGGCAACGGTGGATTCAGCTGCTTCCTCACTGCCACCAGTGATTGGTGTTAAATCTCTCCTTCGGTGATCAAAGAACAAGGTGATGGGGAGTTGTCCTCTCTTTCATTCATTTCTTCCATGATGTTTTTGTATGGAGCGAAAACGTCATTCATCCCTCACATGAATTTCAGGGCACGCACCATGGAGCGGTCCATACTATAGGCTAGGTTTTTCAGTGCCTCAATATTCCTGGTCATCTCCCCCAACTTCTCCAACGTTATTTCTTGGTGCTCTTCCTCTTCCTCATCCTCTTTCCCTTTCGCTTCCTCTTCCTCTTCCTTGCCTGAGTCTACTAACTCCTGTAGATCCTCCTCGGTCAGCTCAGTGTCGTGCTCTTCAATTAGCTCCCTAATCTCGTCTTCTGCCATGTCCCGGAAGCCTTCAGCAGCCACTTTCCTTGACAGTGCCAGGGTCTTTCTGAATATTTTCATTAAAATACATCAAAATCATTTTCCTTGTCATCGTCTTAAGCACCAAACAGCTCCTCCCAGTCTTCTTTTTAACAGGGCTAGAGGGTACGTGTTTTTCGAATCGTTTTCAATTAAAAAATGTTACAGCACATGTTTATTTTACCTAAACTGTGCCTGAATGAATATATTCTCAGAAATAAATAGTAGTTTTGCCGAAATGTGATGTATTTCAATGTAAAATAGGATAAAATACATGACGAAAACAAGAGACTTTACCTAACCTTCCGATGTTCAAGATATGTTACTCATTTTTTTAGTAGTTTTCGGTTAAAATACTCTTATATTAGTGATATTCTTTTCATACTGTGCTTGATATAATACAGTGACCCCTCGGTTAACGAACTCAATCCGTTCCAGAAGGTCGTTCGTTAACCGAAAAGTTCGTTAACCGAAACCATTGTTTCAATGGGTTTTTGGGTAATTGGTTCCAGCTCACCGAAAATTTCCTAAATTCAACAAAAATGGTAGAAAAGTTCACTTACTTTGAGGTGTGTATGTAGAAGGCTCCTGGATGATGATGATGATGATGGGAATTAGAATGGGGGTGGAGGAGAAGGAAGAAGAGAAGGCATTGGGGTGGAAGAGAAGTCACCCCATGGCACCATTTCACCCATAAAATTTTAGTTCTCTTGGTGTATTTCAAGATTATTTTCTTTAAATCAACACTGCACTGCATTATATATTGTCAATATGTAAAATATATTTCAAAATGACCAATAATTTGCTTGGAAACACAGAAAAAAAGTGTTTAGTTGAAGAGAGTCTCAAGCAAGATGTTACCTCCAGTGAAAACAGAGAGACTAACGCCTGTTTGCTGTGTTAAGAGGCTGGATGCTGCGCTTTAAACTAGTCACTTTACCTTCAATTATGTTCAATAATTGTTAAAATGACTAAAAAATTGAATATTAAACTTTTAAAATTATTGAATAGTATAAACTTCTTGATATTTACTAAAATAGTTAGGAATTTAAGCCCTAGAACCGATTAATGTATTGGCGGACTGATACTAAAGCTGGTTGCCCGGCCAGTGCAAGCGAAAACATGTTGAGGTCGGTTCGTAAGAAATTCGTTAACCGAATTGAAGATCCTTATGGAAGGCAGTTCGTTAACCGAAATTTCGTTAACCGAGGCGATCGTTAAACGAGGGGTCACTGTACATTCACGGAAATGTAATATTTTTGCAACTACAATGCTGATGTCAACACAAGCGTGGTTACAGTGAGACTGACTGAGTGAGGGAGAGCTATGCGTGTGTGTGTGAGGTTGCGGGAGCGGGCGGTGTCTCGTGTTCGGTGCCACGCGCGAGTTGAATGGCGCGTGATTTGAATGTACAGTCGGCCCTTCACATACACGGGTTTAGCATTCACGGATTAGCAAATATGCGGATTGCCCCGCCAGAGGAATATTCTGTACATTGAAGTAATTGAAGTACATTCAAATCGCGCGCCATTCAACTCGCGCGCGGCACCGAACACGGGACACCGCCCGCTCCCGCAACCTCACACACACACGCATAGCTCTCCCTCACTCAGTCAGTCTCGCTGTAACCACACTGTGTTGACATCAGCATTGTAGTTGCAAAAATATTACATTTCCGTGAATGTATTATATCAAGCACAGTATGAATAGAATATCACTAATATAAGAGTATTTTAACCGAAAACTACTAAAAAAACGAGTAACATCTCTTGAACATCGGAAGGTTAGGTAAAGTCTCTTGTTTTCGTCATGTATTTTATCCTAATTTACATTGAAATACATCACGTTTCAGCAAAAGTACTATTTATTTCTGAGAATATGGAAATGTAATATTTTGCTGAAATGACGTACGTATTACAGTGGAAAGTGACGAAAGCAATGACTCGCTTTCTTTCGCTCAAAAGATGTTACCGTAATCGCTTTTCGAATGGTTTTCAGTTAAAAAACTGTTGTATTACAATAATATTCTATCCTAATTCACTTGTGATGCAATAGTTTTTTAACTGAAAACCATTCGAAAAGCGATTACGGTAACATCTTTTGAACGAAAGAAAGCGAAAGTCATTGTTTTCGTCACGATTTTGTCCCACATTCCACTGTAATACTTACGTCATTTCAGCAAAAATATTTCATTTCTGTGAATGTAGTATATCAAGCACAGTATGAATATAATATCATTGTAATATAACAGTATTTTAACCGAAAACTATTAAAAAAACGAGTAACATCTCTTGAACATTGGAAGGTTAGGTGAAGTCTTTTGTTTTCGTCATGAATTTTATCCTATTTTACATTGAAATACATCACGTTTCAGTAAAATTACTATTTATTTCCAAGAATATATTCATTCAGGCGCAGTTTAGGTAAAATATACGTGTGATGTAACATTTTTTTAATTGAAAACGATTCAAAAAACACGTACCCTCTAGCCCTGTTCAAGGAGAGGACTGGGAGAAGCTGTTTGGTGCTGCCGATGGTAAGGAAAATTATTTGGATGGATTTTAATGAAAATATTCAGAAATACGGTATCGTAGTATTTATTCAAGTCAATTAGGATAGAATATTATTGTAATACAACAGATAGTGACGATGTGGAGGAGGCGGAGGGATAGAGCGGGAAGGAGGTGACTGGCGGGAGCAGGGATGAGTGGAGATGCCAGCCAGTACATTATGGGTGTATTAATTGTTTTTATAGCTATTTTTGCATTTTAATGTTAAATACTGTACATTACGTTTCAACAAAACTACCATTTATTTCTGAGAACATGGAAATGTAATATTTTTGCTGAAATGATGTACGTATTACAGTGGAAAGTGACGAAAGCAATGACTTTCGCTTTCTTTCGTTCAAAAGATGTTACCGTAATCGCTTTTCGAATGGTTTTCAGTTGTGGGATTATAAGGCTAATGATAGGATAGAATATTATTGTAATACAGTACGAGTACAACAGTTTTTTAACTGAAAACCATTCGAAAAGCGATTACGGTAAAATATTTTGAACAACGAAAGAAAGCGAAAGTCTTTCGTCATGATTTTATCCCACTTCCCACTATAATATGTACGTCATTCCAGCAAAAATATTACATTTCCATATTTATTTCCGAGAATATATTCATTCAGTCACAGTTAAGGTAAAATATACTTGTGATGTAATATTTTAATGAAAATCCAGTATCATAGTTTTCTTTTGTTTCAAATTTAATTAACAAAGATTGATGTTTCAAATGTAATGAACAAAAATTTATGTCCAGTATCTATAAATTAACTTTAATAAATGAATACTTTGTTTTACATCGTCCTGTGCTACCATACCATGGATTTGGCTACTTTGGACTCGCAAGAGATCTGCCCTGGCAACTGTACCGACACTCACAGCTGGTGGTGTGTTGGTGCATCGTTTCCATTGTTTACTGGTAGTTACTGGTAGATATTTTTCAACCTAACGAAACTATTACCCGTTTAGAGGTCGACCCCCAATTTTTGCCAAATAATTTGGTCTTAAAAACTCGAACTACACACAGGTATATACGGTAAATAAGGACATGGGGGGCCAGGGATTTTTTAGTGGAGGGGGCAGCAATAGTACACGGATTTTTAACATTCACGGGTATCTCTGTTACCTAACCCCCGCGAATGTTAAGGGCCGACTGTACTTCAATTACTTCAATGTACAGTAAAAGTCCAAAAATCCGGATGCCAGGAATCCGGACCACCCGAGAATCCGGACTTTTTGAAAACTCAAACTTTTTAAATTTAGCGGTCTTTTGTGGGTTACGTGAATGAATGGAAATGCTTTAAAAAATTAATTTACATAATTCTAATAATATAAGTAATTGTAAATTACAGGTTGCTAATTTTGTTAGTTTGTAATTAGCTTGAACTGAAATGTAAAATTTGAGGCACTATAAATCTTTTGTGTGTATGTGTGCATGCGTGAATGCCACAGCTGCACAGCGACAACAAACGACCACACGATCGACACTTTAAAACAAGCAATCAAACTGTGACAACTTATGTAATTTTGAGTCCTACTCTTTCCATGTACAGAGTATAGGCCCATAATAATGGCCCCTAAAGTAGATAAACTTTAATGTGTGAAGAGAAAGAAGAACACATTGAAATTGAGTGACAAACTTGAAATAATTAAGAAACTAGAACGTGGTGTGAGCAATGCTGTTCTAATGGAAATATACGACATTGGAAAGTCTACAATTTATGATATAAAAAAGGCAAAGAATAAAATTCTAGAATTCACAGCTTCTTCTGAGCCTTACATTAAAATTGCTGAAAGAAAAAGTTTACATTGGCCCAAATTAAAAAATCTTGATAAAGTGTTGCACGAATGGTTTTTGTTAAAACGATCAAAAGGTATGGCAATTTCTGGGCTGATACTTATTGCCAAAACAAAGTCTTTTAAGGAGCAAATGAACATCAAATCAGAGTGCGCATTTAGTGATGGATGGCTTAGGAATTTCAAGACTCGTCATGGTATTAGACAGTTTGTTTACATTTTTGTCTAGTGTTGACTTTGTTTCTTTAAAACTGCTCGTTTTGATAAATGAAGCATGCTTTATTTGCTAATGAATAAACTATCAAAATGTACCTGTTCATCTCATCTTTATTCCTCCTTAAATTTTAGTTTTAAAAATACTGCCTGAGAATCCGGAAAATCCGAAAATCCGGACCTACCCAATCCCCAAGCAGTCCGGATTTTTGGACTTCTACTGTACAGAATATTCCTCCGGCGGGGCAATCCGCGTATTTGCAAATCCGTGAATGCTAAACCCGCATATGTGAAGGGCCGACTGTATATAATTGATTCACGATAAAGCTGTGAAGACTTAAGGCTGGGGAAGGTGAGGGTTTCCACTGAATGAATTGCCTTAGATGATGATAACTTCAGAACTAGGATTAATGGCAGGAAACAATGACTTTGTGAATTGTTAGCACTTGTTACAGTACAGGTATACAGGTAGTCCCTGATTTACAAAGCTTCAGTTTACGAAAAAATATTTTTTTTTTTGTACATGCTTTGATTTACAAAGGAAAACCCCGAAATTACAAAAAAATCCCCAATTACGTATTTTTTCCCAGGTAGTTATGAAAACATGATAAAATTACAGTGTTTATTTTCCCCACCAGTATGCTTATATCACTAACTTCTTCATAATTAACTAAAACTTGCAATGTTAAGTCAACAAATAAGGTTTAAATGGGTCAGCATCACCTTATAGCTTACTCCTCAAACTTGTCATTCACACTACCACACACACAGCCATATAGCCATTTTTTTTTTTTTTTTTCTACGGGGATTAGCCCACCCGGGCACAGGTCACTGACCCACATTGGGGCCTGGGGGGCAAAAATGTAATAATAATAATATTAATAACAATAACAACAATAATAATAACAATAACAAATAATAGTCATAATAATTCATAATAAATAAAATTTATGATAAAGCAAACAAAAATAAAATAATAAAATTATGATGATAATAATACAGTAACCGTAATAATAATAATAATAATACAGTATTAATAATAAAGAACTATAAATACAAAAATGAAAAAAAAGATCAAAAGTGAGAAACGATATATGTATGTTGTGTTGTCAATGGTAAGAGAAACAATTGAGACCCTGCAATTGCGTGTAAATGAAGCAGAAAGTCAGATCAGCAACCTGGGACTTGGTCACAATTTTCGTGATGCCATATGGCAGCAGGGTCCACCATTAGACAACACATTATGCTTCCAATATCTTGCCAGGTGGTAGTTCTTCCCTGCCTACTACCTGCATGATTGTCCACTTCCCCTCATTTACTCTCCTGTAATACTGTACATTATATTGTTTAACATCGCTTTTATTTACAGTACTTGCAATATTTGTTGTGTACTGTATGGGATATTATCATTGTTTTGTATGGGCAGGTTTATGATTTAACCTAACCTCCAGTGGTTTCCAAAGTGGTTGATGTAGATCCCCATAGGTTGATGGATCTGTGCAGGGGTTGATAAATATCTAGGGGTCAACAGGGGGTCGATAAATGTATAAGGGTCAGTGGGGGAGTTGGTAAATGTCTAGGGGTCAACAGGGGGTTGATAAATGTCTAGGGGTTAACAGGGGGTCGATAAATGTCTAGGGGTCAACAGGGGGTCGATAAATGTCTAGGGGTCAACACCGTGAATACAAACCTCA
>NW_024731875.1:0-1653 GCF_018991925.1 Homarus americanus | reverse complement strand
CCTGATCAGTATAACAAGGCCCCTCATCGAGTATAACAAAGTCCCATGATCGAGTATAACAAAGTCCCTCATCGAATATAACAAAGTCCCTGATCGAGTATATAACAAATCCTAATCGGGTATAACAGGCCCCTGATCGAGTATAACAAAGGCCCCTCATCGAGTATAACAAAGTCCCATGATCGAGTATAACAAAGTCCCCTCATCGAATATAACAAAGTCCCCTAATCGAGTATAACAAAGCCCCCTGATTGAGTAAAACAAAGTCCCCTGATAGAGTATAACAAAGCCCCATCATAGAGTATAACAAAGTCGCCTGATCGAGTATAACAAAGCCCCCTCATCGAGTATAACAAAGTCCCTGATCGAGTATAACAAAATCCCCTGAACGAGAATAAAAGTCCCCTGATCGAGTATAACTTCCCTCACCAGTATAACAAAGTTCCCTGATCGAGTATAACAAAGCCTCCTCATAGAGTATAACAAAGCCCTGATCGAGGATAAAAGTCCTTGATCGAGTATAACAAAGTCCCCTGATCGAGTATAACAAAGTCTCCTCATCGAGTATAACAAAGTCCCTGATCGAGTATAACAAGGCCTCTGATCGAGTAAAACAAAGGCCTTGATCGAGCAAAACAAAGTCCCCTGATCGAGTATAACAAGGTCCCCTGATCGAGTATAACAAAGTCTCCTGATCGAGTATAACAAAGTCCCCTGATCGAGTATAACAAAGTTCCTGATCGAGTATAACAAAGCCCCCTGATCAGGTATAACAAAGTCGCCTGATCGAGTATAACAAAGCCCCATTGAGTATAACAAAGTCCCTGATCGAGTATAACAAAATCCCTGAACGAGAATAAAAAGTCCCTGATCGGGAATAACAAGGCCCTGATCGAGTATAACAAAGCCCTAATCGAGTATAACAAAGTCCATGATCGAGTATAACAAAGTCCCTCATCGAATATAACAAAGTCCCTGATCGAGTATAACAAAAGTCCCTGATCGGGTATAACAAAGGCCCTGATTGAGTATAACAAAGGCCCTCATCGAGTATAACAAAGTCCCATGATCAGTATAACAAAGTCCCTCATCGAATATAACAAAGTCCCTAATCGAGTATACAAAGCCCTGATTCAGTAAAACAAAGTCCCTGATAGAGTATAACAAAAGTCCCTCACCGAGTATAACAAAGGCCCTCATCGAGTATAACAAAGTCCCATGATCGAGTATAACAAAGTCCTCATCGAATATAACAAAGTCCCCTCTCGAGTATAACAAAGTCCCTGATCGAGTATAACAAAGGCCCCTCATCGAGTATAACAAAGTCCCATGATCGAGTATATAACAAAGTCCCCTCATCGAATATAACAAAGTCCCTGATCGAGTATAACAAAGCCCCTGATTGAGTAAAACAAAGTCCCCTGATAGAGTATAACAAAGTCCCTCACCGAGTATAACACAGTGCCTGATCGAGTATAACAAGCCCCTCATCGAGTATAACTCGTATATAAATCGGTATCGATTCCCTAATCGGGTATAACAAGGCCCCTGATCGAGTATAACAAGGCCCCTCATCGAGTATACAAAGTCCCATGATCGAGTATAACAAAGTCCCTCATCGAATATAACAACGTCCCTCATCGAGTATAACAA
>NW_024731874.1:0-8594 GCF_018991925.1 Homarus americanus | reverse complement strand
TCAGACTATTCATTGAAGCTGCGTTATACAACTCGTTAACTTAGGGTGTGGTTGTGGTGTTGGCGACAGATTCTAACACCTTAAACAAATTCACGCCTAGGTTGCTCTAGAGCCGGCCATCCTCATACACGAAGGGCAACCATTATTGTTACGTGTATAATATTACCATCACTACCACAACCAGCATTATCACTACTATTGTCATCTTCTCAACTATCATCATTCCTTCCCTCTTCCTCCTCCTGCCTCCATATTTTAATAATTATCGTCTCAATTATTATTATAATCATCATTATTTTTATTATTATTTTTACCGTATTATGATTATTATTATTATTATTATTATTATTATTATTATTATTACATAATAATACAAATATGTGGCTGGAACAACAGTAGAAATTAGAAAATGATAAAATGTTGTATTAACAATTAAAACACAAACAAACAAACCACAGGTACAAGTCGACTGCTTTTTATCATGAGAGAGAAAGAGAGAGAGAGAGAGAGTCCTTGCTCATCAAGTTGTTGGAGGACAAAGTTATGCTGGTAAATATATGGTATGGAAAATTGCTGATACTCTCTCTCTCTGTCTCTCTCTCTCTCTCACAATACACACACCTAAACTATTAAACAAACAACACATCACAAACAAACAAGCAGGCAACAACACAACACAAACAATAATGACACCACAAAAAACATCATTCTAAAAACAAACAATAAAACAAACATAAGAACAATAAAACAAACAAACAAACATACCAACAAACAATAAAACAAACAAACAATCAAACAAACAAACAATAAAACGAACAAACGAAGAATCAAAGAAAAGAAACAAACAACAAACAAACAAACAAAATATAACAGACAAACAATAAATAAAACAAACAAATAAACAAACAAACAATAAAACAAACAAACATACATAAAACAATCAAACAAACATAAAAACTAAAAAAAAACCAGACCCTCTTCAACAAACCACCACCACCAAGGACTTCACTAACCTACCACCTTCACCACCACCTCCTACAACACTATTTATAATCCCAAAACTTCCCAAAGGTCACTCCTGCCTCGGTGACCTTTGGGGGTTAACACTGCCCACTGGTCTAGATCTGGCGAGAAAACTGCCCCCACGCACTTGTTGGGTGTAACAAAGCGCCTGCTGGGTGATTTAGGTGAGTCTTCCCCCGCCCTCCCCCATCCCCCCTCTCCAACCCAGGGTCACAGTGTGTAAGGTTAAGGCGTTTGAATTTTAATTTAGTTGATGATGATATAAAGCAGAGGAGGCGGAGGCCAACAACAACAACAACAACAACAACAACAAGGCTAGATTACGTTAGATTACGTTAGATTACGTTAGGTTACGTTAGGTTACGTTAGGTTAGGTTAGGCTAGATTAGGTTAAGTTAGGTTAGGTCTGGTCAGGTTACATTATGCATGAAGGTATTCATTTATATGTATATTTATGATCTACAGGATCGTTTATGGCCAGTCAAAAGCTTCTAGAAAAGATAAATACATAGAAGTTATCACTAATGGCCAATTATCCCTATTTAGTGTAACATACAGTATATATTAGGTGGAGCTCCGCTTTTATTTGTTTGTTTTCGTATTATTTAAGTCATTTATTTGTTAACATTTAGCTTAGAATAAGTAAATATTATACAAAACAAAACATTGAAAAACTCACAAGTAAATTTGTAACATATAATCAAGTCGAGATAATATTACCAATACCACGTGCTGGTCAAGCTCCGAAAGAGTTGTCCGGGAATCTAGCTAACCTCTGGTCGGGGCTTGACCAGCACGAAAAAAAAAAAAATTTTTTTTACTAAACGTGATTTTGGCAACCTGTGGTGTAATAGTCAGCATGCTCGCCTTGCAAGCGAGTAGACCCCTGTTCGATTCCCGGACAGAGTGAAACTATGAGCATTTTTTTTTACGTCATTTGGCTTTCTATTTACCAGTAAGTGGGAACCTGGATGTTAATCGATTTGCGGATCTTATTCTGGAATAATGGTTAGCCAGTGCAGTTGCCGAGTTGTCCGGTCTTCTCGGACTATTCATTGAAACTGGGACATACAACTCGTTAACTTAGGGTGTGGTTGTGGTGTTGGCGACAGATTCTAACACCTTAAACAAATTCACGCCTAGGTTGCTCTAGAGCCGGCCATCCTCGTACACGAAGGGCAACCATTATTGTTACGTGTATAATATTACCATCACTACCACAACCAGCATTATCACTACTATTGTCATCTTCTCAACTATCATCATTCCTTCCCTCTTCCTCCTCCTGCCTCCATATTTTAATAATTATCTTCTCAATTATTATTATAATCATCATTATTTTTATTATTATTATTACCGTATTATGATTATTATTATTATTATTATTATTATTATTATTATTAACAATACAACATGTGGCTGGAACAACAGTAGAAATTAGAAATGATAAAATGTTGTATTAAATTAACAATTAAAACACAAACAACAACCACAGGTACAAGTCGATCAGTTTTTTATCATATGAGAGAGAGAGAGAGAGAGAGAGAGAGAGAGAGAGAGAGAGAGAGAGAGAGAGTCCCTGGCTCACTGTTAAGTTATGACAAAGTTGTTGGTAAATATATGGTATGGAAATTGTGTTGATACTCTCTCTCTCTCTTTCTCTCTCTCTCTCTCTTTCTCTCTCTCTTTCTCTCTCTCTGTGTCTCTCTCTCTCTCTCACACACACACCAACCACAAACAAACAACACATCACAAACAAACAAGCAAGCAACAACACAACACAAACAATAATGACACCACAAAAAACATCATTCTAAAAACAAACAATAAAACAAACATAAGAACAATAAAACAAACAAACAAACAATAAAACAAACAAACAATCAAACAAACAAACAATAAAACGAACAAACGAAGAATAAAACAAAAGAAACAAACAACAAACAAACAAACAAAATATAACAGACAAACAATAAATAAAACAAACAAACAAACAAACAAACAATAAAACAAACAAACATACATAAAACAATCAAACAAACATAAAAACTAAAAAAAAACCAGACCCTCTTCAACAAACCACCACCACCAAGGACTTCACTAACCTACCACCTTCACCACCACCTCCTACAACACTATTTATAATCCCAAAACTTCCCAAAGGTCACTCCTCATTACTACCCACGGTCTAGATCTGGCGAAAACCCTTTACGCTGTTGGGTGTAACAAAGCGCCTGCTGGGTGATTTAGGTGAGTCTTCCCCCGCCCTCCCCCATCCCCCCTCTCCAACCCAGGGTCACAGTGTGTAAGGTTAAGGCGTTTGAATTTTAATTTAGTTGATGATGATATAAAGCAGAGGAGGCGGAGGCCAACAACGACAACGACAACAACAACAACAACAACAACAACAACAACAACAACAACAACAACAACAACAACAACAACAACAACAACAACAACAACAACAACAACAACAACCACAACCACAACCACAACCACAACCACAACCACAACCACAACAACAACAACAACAACAACAACAACAACAACAACAACAACAAGGCTAGATTACGTTAGATTACGTTAGGTTACGATAGGTTACGTTAGGTTAGGTTATGCTACATTAGGTTAAGTTAGGTTAGGTCTGGTCAGGTTACATTATGCATGAAGGTATTCATTTATATGTATATTTATGATCTACAGGATCGTTTATGGCCAGTCAAAAGCTTCCAGAAAAGATAAATACATAGAAGTTATCACTAATGGCCAATTATCCCTATTTAGTGTAACATACAGTATATATTAGGTGGAGTTCCGCTTTTATTTGTTTGTTTTCGTATTATTTAAGTCATTTATTTGTTAACATTTAGGTTAGAATAAGTAAATATTATACAAAACAAAACATTGAAAAACTCACAAGTGAATTTGTATCATATAATCAAGTCGAGATAATAATACCAATACCACGTGCTGGTCAAGCTCCGAAAGAGTTGTCCGGGGGTCTAGCTAACCTCTGGTCGGGGCTTGACCAGCACGAAAAAAAAAAAAAAAAATTTTTTTACTAAACGTGATTTTGGAAACCTGTGGTGTAATAGTCAGCATGCTCGCCTTGCAAGCGAGTGGACCCCTGTTCGATTCCCGGACAGAGTGAAACTATGAGCATTTTTTTTTACGCCATTTGGCTTTCTATTTACCAGTATATGGGAACCTGGATGTTAATCGATTTGCGGATCTTATTCTGGAATTATGGTTAGCCAGTGCAGTTGCCGAGTTGTCCGGTCTTCTCAGACTATTCATTGAAACTGCGTCATACAATTCGTTAACTTAGGGTGTGGTTGTGGTGTTGGCGACAGATTCTAACACCTTAAACAAATTCACGCCTAGGTTGCTCTAGAGCCGGCCATCCTCGTACACGAAGGGCAACCATTATTGTTACGTGTATAATATTACCATCACTACCACAACCAGCATTATCACTACTATTGTCATCTTCTCAACTATCATCATTCCTTCCCTCTTCCTCCTCCTGCCTCCATATTTTAATAATTATCGTCTCAATTATTATTATTATCATCATTATTTTTATTATAATTATTACCGTATTATTATTATTATTATTATTATTATTATTATTATTATTATTATTATTATTATTATTATTATTATTACTAACAATACAACATGTGGCTGGAACAACAGTAGAAATTAGAAATGATAAAAAGTTGAATTAAATTAACAATTAAAACACAAACAACAACCTCAGGTACAAGTCGATCAGTTTTTTATCATGAGAGAGAGAGAGAGAGAGAGAGAGAGAGAGAGTCCCTGGCTCACTGTTAAGTTATGACAAAGTTGTTGGTAAATATATGGTATGGAAATTGTGTTGATACTCACTCTCTCTCTCTCTCTCTCTCTCTCTCTCTCTCTCTCTCTCTCTGTGTCTCTCTCTCTCTCTCTCACACACACACCAACCACAAACATTAAACACATCACAAACAAACAAGCAAGCAACAACACAACACAAACAATAATGACACCACAAAAAACATCATTTTAAAAAACAAACAATAAAACAAACATAAGAACAATAAAACAAACAAACAAACATACCAACAAACAATAAAACAAACAAACAAACAATCAAACAAACAAACAATAAAACGAACAAACGAAGAATAAAACAAAAGAAACAAACAACAAACAAACAAACAAAATATAACAGACAAACAATAAATAAAACAAACAAACAAACAATAAAACGAGCAAACGAAGAATAAAACAAAACAAACAAACAACAAACAAACAAACAAAATATATCAGACAAACAATAAATAAAACAATCAAACAAACAATAAAACGAACAAACGAAGAATAAAACAAAACAAACAAACAAAATATAACAGACAAACAATAAATAAAACAAAAACACAAACAAACAAACAATAAAACAAACAAACACACATAAAAACAATCAAACAAACAAAAAAACAAAAAAAAACAGACACCTCTTCAACAAACCACCACCACCAAGGACTTCACTAACCTACCACCTCCACCACCACCTCCTACAACACTATTTATAATCTCAAAACTTCCCAAAGGTCACTCCTGCCTCGGTGACCTTTGGGGATTAACACTGCCCACTGGTCTAGATCTGGCGAGAAAACTGCCCCCACGCACTTGTTGGGTGTCACAAAGCGCCTGCTGGGTGATTTAGGTGAGTCTTCCCCTGCCCTCCCCCATCCCCCCTCTCCAACCCAGGGTCACAGTGTGTAAGGTTAAGGCGTTTGAATTTTAATT
Organism: Homarus americanus; assembly: GCF_018991925.1. Classification (NCBI taxonomy): domain Eukaryota; kingdom Metazoa; phylum Arthropoda; class Malacostraca; order Decapoda; family Nephropidae; genus Homarus; species Homarus americanus. The sequence continues at coordinate 2,771 of NW_024731874.1, read as the reverse complement.
TAGTTGATGATGATATAAAGCAGAGGAGGCGGAGGCCAACAACAACAACAACAACAACAACAACAACAACAACAACAAGAAGGCTAGATTACGTTAGATTACGTTAGATTACGTTAGGTTACGATAGGTTACGTTAGGTTAGGTTATGCTACATTAGGTTAAGTTAGGTTAGGTCTGGTCAGGTTACATTATGCATGAAGGTATTCATTTATATGTATATTTATGATCTACAGGATCGTTTATGGCCAGTCAAAAGCTTCCAGAAAAGAGAAATACATAGAAGTTATCACTAATGGCCAATTATCCCTATTTAGTGTAACATACAGTATATATTAGGTGGAGTTCCGCTTTTATTTGTTTGTTTTCGTATTATTTAAGTCATTTATTTGTTAACATTTAGCTTAGAATAAGTAAATATTATACAAAACAAAACATTGAAAAACTCACAAGTGAATTTGTATCATATAATCAAGTCGAGATAATAATATCAATACCACGTGCTGGTCAAGCTCCGAAAGAGTTGTCCGGGGGTCTAGCTAACCTCTGGTCGGGGCTTGACCAGCACGAAAAAAAAAAAAAATTTTTTACTGAACGTGATTTTGGCAACCTGTGGTGTAATAGTCAGCATGCTCGCCTTGCAAGGGAGTGGACCCCTGTTCGATTCCCGGACAGAGTGAAACTATGAGCATTTTTTTTACGTCATTTGGCTTTCTATTTACCAGTAAATGGGAAGCTGGATGTTAATCGATTTGCGGATCTTATTCTGGAATAATGGTTAGCCAGTGCAGTTGCCGACTTGTCCGGTCTTCTCGGACTATTCATTGAAACTGGGTCATACAACTCGTTAACTTAGGGTGTGGTTGTGGTGTTGGCGACAGATTCTAACACCTTAAACAAATTCTCGCCTAGGTTGCTCTAGAGCCGGCCATGCTCGTACGCGAAGGACAACCATTATTGTTACGTGTATAATATTACCATCACTACCACAACCAGCATTATCACTACTATTGTCATCTTCTCAACTATCATCATTCCTTCCCTCTTCCTCCTCCTGCCTCCATATTTTAATAATTATCATCTCAATTATTATTATTATCATCATTATTTTTATAATTATTATTACCGTATTATTATTATTATTATTATTATTATTATTATTATTATTATTATTATTAACAATACAACATGTGGCTGGAACAACAGTAGAAATTAGAAATAAGATAAAAAGTTGTATTAAATTAACAATTAAAACACAAACAAGAACCACAGGTACAAGTCGATCAGTTTTTTATCATGAGAGAGAGAAAGAGAGAGAGAGAGAGAGAGAGAGAGAGTCCCTGGCTCACTGTTACGTTATGACAAAGTTGTTGGGAAATATATGGTATGGAAACTGTATTGATACTCTCTCTCTCTCTCTCTCTCTCTCTCTCTCTCTCTCTTTGTGTCTCTCTCTCTCTCTCACACACACACCAACCACAAACAAACAACATATCACAAACAAACAAGCAAGCAACAACACAACACAAACAATAATGACACCACAAAAAACATCATTTTAAAAAACAAACAATAAAACAAACATAAGAACAATAAAACAAACAAACAAACATACCAACAAACAAAAATCAAACAAACAAACAATCAAACAAACAATAAAACGAACAAACGAAGAATAAAACAAAACAAACAAACAACAAACAAACAAACAAAATATAACAGACAAACAATAAATAAAACAAAAACACAAACTTACAAACAATAAAACAAACAAACACACATAAAAACAATCAAACAAACAAAAAAACAAAAAAAACAGACACCTCTTCAACAAACCACCACCACCAAGGACTTCACTAACCTACCACCTCCACCACCACCTCCTACAACACTATTTATAATCCCAAAACTTCCCAAAGGTCACTCCTGCCTCGGTGACCTTTGGGGGTTAACACTGCCCACTGGTCTAGATCTGGCGAGAAAACTGCCCCCACCCAAAGGTCACCTGTTGGGTGTCACAAAGCGCCTGCTGGGTGATTTAGGTGAGTCTTCCCCCGCCCTCCCCCATCCCCCCTCTCCAACCCAGGGTCACAGTGTGTAAGGTTAAGGCGTTTGAATTTTAATTTAGTTGATGATGGTATAATGCAGAGGAGGAGGAGGAAGAGGAGGAGGAGGAGGAGGAGGAGGAGGAGGAGGAGGTAGAAGAAGAAGAAGAAGAAAAAGAAGAAAAAAAAAGAATAACAACAACAACAACAAGGCTAGATTACGTTAGGTTACGTTAGGTTAGGTTAGGCTAGATTAGGTTAAGTTAGGTTAGGTCTGGTCACGTTACATTATGCATGAAGGTATTCATTTATATGTATATTTATGATCTACAGGATCGTTTATGGCCAGTCAAAAGCTTCTAGAAAAGATAAATACATAGAAGTTATCACTAATGGCCAATTATCCCTATTTAGTGTAACATACAGTATATATTAGGTGGAGTTCCGCTTTTATTTGTTTGTTTTCGTATTATTTAAGTCATTTATTTGTTAACATTTAACTTAGAATAAGTAAATATTATACAAAACAAAACATTGAAAAACTCACAAGTGAATTTGAATCATATAATCAAGTCGAGATAATAATACCAATACCACGTGCTGGTCAAGCTCCGAAAGAGTTGTCCGGGGCTCTAGCTAACCTCTGGTCGGGGCTTGACCAGCACGAAAAAAAAAAAAATTTTTTTACTAAACGTGATTTTGGCAACCTGTGGTGTAATAGTCAGCATG
>NW_024731873.1:0-6378 GCF_018991925.1 Homarus americanus | reverse complement strand
TGGTGGTGGTGGTGGTGGTTGTGGTTGTTGTTGTGGTGGTCGTGGTGGTGGTTATGGGATAATGTTGTAATCTGTCCATTAACCAGTTGTTTGTGTTGTTGTTGTTGTTGTTGTTCAGGATAACGAGGACTACAAAATCTTCAGACTGAGGTAATGTTTACAACTAGATGGAGACCTCAAAACTGATCTCATGAGAGTGATCAGACGACGATGATTAAACTATGCTGATCACTTTCCGCTGATCACACTGGGATGATAAAAGTCCTGATCTAAGCCTACATGTTGTTGAATGCTTGACAGACGTTCTAGAAATATTGATCAAAGACAAATATTACTCAATACATATTAATTGGATAAAGACAGGTATTGCTTTGTAAATATTTCATAAACGCTGAAATAATGTTCCCACGACAACTACAGCAAGATGATAAACAATAACAAAATAATTAATATCTAGCAGGACAACAAGAGGACAATGAACACAAGTAGGAGGAAGACACCTGTGTACCAGCCTTCAATTTCCACACCTGTGACAGAGTGGCAGGTGTTAGAGTATACCTGTACTGGTGTATATTGTATTGTACTGTATTATAACATACACCATTTATATTGAATAATTACATGCAGATGCTTTATGACTAGTATTATGAGGCTGGTCATCTAACACTCTGTATCTTCCGCCATTTTGTTTCCTTCCTTAAAACCAGTAACGTAAGATTCGTTTAATCTATTTCTCTCCTGTGGTTTGTTGAATGACCTGATGGATGTATGAATTAATGACTTACAGGTGTACAAACAACCCGAGAAAAAAATCCTTATGAAACACCTGAACAAATCTCAACCCTGACACGTGTAGCTTCAGGTGTTGTCACGAGGCTGGGCGTGGCTGTCGTCATCTGGTATTTTCACATTAAGAGAAACAACAGAGAGTCGTTAGGCATATAGACACAAACAGACACACACAGCCTGGCGTAATGTGAAGTTTATTCCATAGACCAAATTTCAAGATGGTAAATGGCATTAGCTGCAAATAGAAATAAATTATACACTAAAACTCCCATCTTAAGACGCCTGAATACCTGTGCCGCATATACGTGTTAAAAATAAATTAAAAGAGCATTGTTTGTTTGTGTCACACATGAACCACCGTAGATGTAGACCAGGATAACAACCTGAAGGGTTGGATGAACTACACAAGACCCCGTCAGGCATCCTTGTGTCTGATCACCCCTACAGGACAGTGGTGTCAGGCTCCGGCAGAAGCAGTTATCCCCGCCTCAACTTCTCATCCACCATCTTGGCTGCTCGATGTTGGTTAATGGTGTCAGACGATATCTAGACCAAGATGAAGTTGTCAGGGCGTTGTAGTGGCTGACAGATGGTGACCGTCAAAGTGGTGGCCTAAGGGACTGATGTGTCTCCAGGTGTGTAGGAGGCACCTGGAGGACGGGTCCTACACCCCCGATCACTCCTGGGTAAGGCCACTGCCTCATTCGGATCGCCAGACTACAGGTCATCCTCGTAGCGGCTCTGTTAGACCACCAGACAGTAAGGACTCGTCCCCCTGATGATGGTACGAGGCCCCACGACCGGCCACAGGTGTTATGACTGCCAGGTTAACACTGTTCTCGTCAACTGGAGATGACCGAGTCTTCATAAATGAGAGTCGATGTACAGTATCGACTACCAATACCCTTGCAGGGGTGTGGAGACGTGAGCAACACAAGTATGCTGGCGTCAATATTGTTGAAATTGACCTCTGCCGACGGAGGTTCAGTCATGGTGTGGGCGGCAGTGTGTTGGGGCACAACTATTCAATTGAAGAAGTTTATTCAGCCTATTTACTACATATGCAAAGTGAACGACAACAGCATTGACACCTGGATAAGTACAGTACAGGGTGGGCGAGAAACAGGTAACATACAGGTGGTTCTCTACAGCCTAGTGAACCACCCTGTATTGCACACCTCCACACGACGGTACGATACACGGACAGTCCACAGGTATGAGGACATTATTAACACCTATTAAATGGCCTCTTATGGGTGTACTAAGTCCCTGTGCAATGAGGTCAACAGTCCTTAAGCTGATACAACACGTCAGAGTCATCCTACACAAGTGAGGTGACACAACCACCACACAAGAGATACCCAGGTGCCAGGACTGGGAGGACACACCAAGATGACCACCAGAAGCATTTCCCCGGCGCCACCTAGAGTGTAGTAGGCTAGAGAGGGTCACATTAGTTATTAGATGTTTTTGTGATCACCTAAATGTAGGGGCACTTGTATGTTTGTCACAGCAATACTCTCGCTTCATTTTAGTTCATCACCTAGAAATACATCAATCCCCCCCCCTCCCTTATCAGTCGTACTGTGGCCAAGTGTGTAAATTCGTTATATATCTCAAATATTTATATCTTAATTATATTTTGTGTTGCTCTCATCACTGATTACTGGCCATGGGTGATGAGTGCCATGAGTGCCGCCGCCCTCCTCCGTGTTGTGGCACTGTGGGCGGCCGGCCATGTCGTGACCCGGGACGTCAACAAGATGGCGGCGCCTGACCTCCTGTATCCCTAAATGGTCCTAAATGTTGACTTGACCAACAAAAGGAAAAATTAAACTGTTTAGAGCAGGGGTCACCAAACTTTTTTCACAGTGGGCCGGATAACTGAAAGAATGACGAGCGCGGGCCGCATAATCATTCTGTTCAATACTTGCAAGCCAGAACGAAAGCTCTGGTAACGTCAGAGCGTAGGCCGAGCTACCACGAGCCGGGGAAGGACTTGGGATCCGGCCCGCGGGCCGTAGTTTGGTGACCCCTGGTTTAGAGTAACGTCTTGGCCAGTGATCCACCAGTGTGGTCTTGGCCAGTGACCCACCAGTGTGGTCTTGGCCAGTGACCCACCAGTGTGGTCTTGGCTAGTGATCCACCAGTGTGGTCTTGGCCAATTGAATTACAATTTTACCGCGATCACCAGCTAATTTATTGTGCACCCCATACTCATACTGTGAGCGGTAGCATAAACGGGATTACAGAGTAGAGGCCACAAAGGGTGTTTATCAGACCCCAGTGATTTTGATATTATGGCAATGAATGTTACAGAGTATTTCCAGTACATTGTTTAAGGCGGTACATAAAATTATGATGAGGTACTAGATGCCATTACATACACAGTGCGCTTGGAGCTATCCCTATTAGATTCTATTTTTTCACAGTCTAAGACGTAGTGGTGGAGCGTGTTGCCATATGTCTGGCCACACACTTTACATTTAATTTTGTTCACATCTGCTTGAGGAACATACTGCCAAAGGTACAGTATACTTATATCCTAACCTTAGTCTAGCAGTGACAACATCTTGTAATCTAGTGATCTTGTTACTTGCTCCATAAACATGTTTTACTTGATACATCTCATCATGGTAAACAATGGATTGTCTAGTGCCTGTCTGCACTTGTCTATTGGCTTCAAATTTATCAACAAGTTCTTTCCTGTTCATAGTTTTTAGTTTTTAGGGTTTTATTCGACACTCCTAGATTGTATTCAGCATTGTCATTGTTGGATGCGAGTTTAGCTAAGGCATCAACTCTACTGATGCCTCTGTGAGGGGGGATCCACAGCAGCTTGATCCTGACCCCCCGTCAACAAGACACATATACTTGTGTCTGGCTTCAGAGACAAGCGGGTGACAATCTGAGTTTAGGGTATCAAGAGCAAGTAGTGAGGATAAGTTTCAGGGCTGTGGGTATGGCAAATAGTTCAGTTTGTAGATTGGATGACCAGTTACTAATTCAAGCTCCTTTCTCTATTACATTACCGTTAGGCTGAGCCACAATGGCAGCACTTCCAGCCCTCCCACAGACAGTGTTAAGAGAGCCGTCAGTGTAGATGGTCTGTGTGATGTTATTTTCAGTCTGCAGGTTATGTGTGTGGTCAAGAGCTCTCACTTTGGCAATGTGTTGGAGATAAGGATTGTGTGTGGTCAGGCGTGTAGACGGGTACGAGGGTGTTGTCATGTCGAAGGGAACTGTCCGCCAGGGTGGCAGGAAGTGCTGGTGTGTCTCAGCTTTGTACAGATGGTCTAGTCCAAACATCCTCATGTGTGTAGCGGTAGTTTGGGTCACTAGATTCACCAGTTTCATGACTCATATATTCCAGCAGTTTCTTAGAAGCAATGTTATCAGGATCACCACGCAGAAGCCTCAGGGCTATCATGAGGTTGACTTCAATCATTTTATCTTTGATACTGGGTATTCTTAGGCCAGTGATCCACCAGTGTGGTCTTGGCCAGTGATGACCAGTGTGGTCTTGGTCAGTGATCCACCAGTGTGGTTTGGCGAGTTATCCACCAGTGTAGTCTAGACAGACAGACAGACTGACAGACAGAGAGATAGATAGATATTTGCAGTAAATTTTTCATACAAGTTCACTGACTTGTCATGTCTATAAACAGTATAGGTATACAATCAATGTATACAGTGCAGATAATTATACCAACAATGATCACAAACAAGGCAATTCGACTAAGAGTAGACAGCACCTCCATAACCTTATTACCATTAGATTAGAGTGATTACAACAGGTAAGTCAATAAGTGAGAGTTACCTGGATGTCTTGTTCATCACCGTCATATGGTGTGACAACAGGTACAGACAGGTAGAATTGTGAAAAATTTCTAAACATTGAAATATTCTTCACAAGAATATAATTATTCTTGTATCCTAAAACTTTTTAATGAGATTACACTTATATGATGACGAGTAGGAGAGTGCTGGACAAAATCCCTCCGAGTCAACAATGTGTATTAGCTCGAGACAAGGCTAACAAAGTACTTGGGTTCATACAAAGGAGTGTTAGTAACAAGACTAGCGAGGTTATCCTAAAACTATATCTTGAGCTTGTCAGACCGCACATGGACTACGCAGTTCAGTTCTGGTCACCGTATCACAGAATGGATATAGAATCCCCAGAAAGAATTCAGAGGAGAATGACAAAACTAATCCCGGGCATTAGGAACCTCGAGTACAGAAGCAGGATAAAGCATCTTAATTTGCACTCCATCGAGAGACGTAGAGTGAGGGGCGATAAGAACGAGGCGTATAAATGAAAGTCTGAGCTAAACAAAGATGATATAACAAAGGTACTCAAACTATCCAACCAGGAGCGAACTCGTAACAATGGTTTTAAATTAGACAAATTTAGATTAAGGCGCGAAATAGGTAAACATTGGTTTGGAAATAGAGTACTGGACGAGTTACCAAACATCATCATTAACTCAAATACGCTGGATAGCTTCAAACATAGGTTATATGGATATATGAGCAATAGGGGCTGGGTATAAATGGGACTGCCTCGTATGGGCCTATTGCTGCAGTTTCCTCCATTCTTATGTTATGTTCCTAGGACAAAATCACTCCTAGGACAGAAGCTCTCCTAGATCAAAATCCCCTTGGACAAAATCTTTCCTTGGACAATATTCCCCCCAAGGACAAAAACACTCCGAGGACAAAGTACCCCAAGGACATACAACACACCTAACCTAACCTAAGCTGTATATACTGTTCCTCATGCGTTATCAAGTGTTAAAGTAATGGGTTTATATGTTAGTCAGTGTTACATATATTACGTAAATACATAATCCTAGCCACTGTGTTTGTGTTCGGGTGTTGCAGTGATAATGTGTTGTGTGTTGCAGGGTGATGAAGAGACAGTATTGTGTTTGAGCTTAGTTTTTAAATTTGTGTTTCTTTTGTGTGTTAGTTGAGCTTTTACACTTGACCTGACATGACTTATACCTGACCTGACCCGGCCTATACTCGACATGACCTAACATATACATGGCCTGACCTATACCTGACCTGACATAACCTATACCTGACGTGCCATGACCTATACCTGACGTGACCTGATCTATACCTGACTTGACCTGATCTATACATGACGTGACCTGACCTATACCTGACATGAATTGTACAATATGTTTATGTCCACCAGTGTTGCATAAAGTTCCTGGTAACTGCTTGTTACGACACGGAGAGATTCATTGTACTAATGTAACAGTAGTTGGGAAATATATCTCACACTCACTTCTTGACAGTTCATTAGACTTAGTTAATGAACTGTCAACAACTGAATCATGATTAGACAGTTACTGAAGATCTCTTGTCACTGTCATATTGCTACAAGGAGTATCAGAGTCTCTTCACGGGCGGTGGAAGATGACAGGAGAAGGAGGGAGAGAGTGGAAGGAGTGGAAGGAGGGAGGGAGTGGAAGGAGGGAGAGAGAGAGGGAGGGAGAGAGAGAGAGAGGAAGGGAGGGAGGGGGGAAAGAAGGGAGGGAAGAAAGCAAACCTATAGACAAGACTGTGATGGAG
>NW_024731872.1:1010000-1091756 GCF_018991925.1 Homarus americanus | reverse complement strand
CTGAAAACAACACACAAAAGAATTATAAGATTTAAATATCATTCTGGTGACTTAACACCAATGACGATATGGCGAAGTAAATCATATTACATGACTGTTTCAGGAGAAAGGAAGGAATAGTTTTTGTGAGCAGACAGAGTAACTTTCTTAGATTTTAAAAGTTGTTCTCTAGTGTAGAAAGACTTAGTGAAAGATGCGGAAAGACAGACCGTCGAAGCACATACTGTAAATGTATTCAAATAATACCAGTTTAAGCGCCTTTAACTTCTTCGCAAATGCCATATACGACATAACTAGTGTACGGTACTTAATAATTCGTACTGTTGGGACACTTTAAACAACACCAACAACTATTCCTTGATGCATGGTAATAATGCTGGTAAAAAATATTTGTTCATGACACACACAGCATGACTCACGACGAGAGCTGAGTGTGAACTTGTCAGGACCAGCAACGTGCTTGTTCCCCCAAAAAATTTCACAGTGCGAATCTTTCGTCACCGAGTAATAAAACGTGTTACCGAAACCCTTCCACACAACTGTTTGATATACGACTCACTGCATGAAGGACCGAGAGCCGGTAATCCCAGTTACGAGACCACGTCGGCAGAATCGTCATACAAAAATTTGTTATGTCATTAATAGATTTCCTTATCTCCAGGACTTCTGGGGTATAAATGTTCGTGTTGTCGCTGTTTGAACCACACTTCGGCCATACGCCAAATTTCGGTCGGTTGAGCTGCCACGCTTAACATAAAGTGACAAGTTTGTTACCAGATATTCACCTGGTGAACAACTCCCAGTACCTGAGAGGCGACAGACCAAGCTTCTGTCAGTTCAGTGAAAACACTCAACATCAACATAACATCATCTTTGCGATAGTCAAGAGCAGCACCTGCAGGTATTAACCTTCATTATCTGCGAGTACTGTAAACACATGTGTGTGTGTGTGTGTGTGTGTGTGTGTGTGTGTGTGTGTAAAACCAAAAAATAACGATACTCACGGAATCCGTTTAGATCTAATTGATTGAACAAAAGTTTCTGTAGCATGAAGTAAACTAGCCACTCACACATTCACTTCGGAAATATAAGCAATGTTGACATCTCCTGCATCACTTGTCCAAATCCCCGGTTGCTTTCCTATTGTAAGAAATTCAGTCGGGCGAAAAACAAAACCCACTCAGTTTTACACCGAGATGAACATCTGACAAATTTCGCATTTAAAGATCTATTTACGTCTTGTTGTTTATCTCCAGCAAGGATGAAGTTGGTCCTCCTGTTAGTGGTCTTCAACGTGACCACACACAACTTCGGCTTTACCCAGGCCACCCTTGACCCCAGCTACATCACCCCCATCTCTGACCCTAGCCACACTACCTCCACCTCTGACCCTAGCCACACTACCTCCACCTCTGACCCCAGCGATAGTAAACTCACAGTCCCCCTGGATCTGGCGTCGTTCGACACAGAAAGACATACATTAGGATCAAGAGACTCGTCTGGTATACGTAAGACGAAATCCTCTCCTGGCCTAAATGGATCCAAGTCCCCACCGGACCAGGAAGGATCCAAATCCCCAGCGTCGCCGTCATCGTCTGGGGTACAGGAAGCAGGTCTTAATGTGAGCTCTGCTACTGACACAACCACAACCATGGCCAGCAACATTCGCAACAAGATCAGCGTCTGTCTCAGTTATATAAACGGTTTTAAAAACAAATTTGCAAGTATTTATTTATTATCTTTTTTTAAGAATTTCTAACACTAAGATTTTACTCTTGTAAAGGATCAGGTACGTAAGTGTTTAAACTTAGAACACGAAATCCGGCAGATAAAATTAATACCATGGCATCACTGGTTAGTCTTAAAGATAGAAATATCTAATAATTACTACATATGGGTGATTAAAACATCAATTAGAACTTACTGAGAAAATATTAAAAATAAAATCACATGTAGAGACAGAAGTTCAAAATAGGTCGTTCTTTTTCATAGGTAATGGGAACATATGGTAAGAGGTGGACTGTTGCTGACAAGGAGAATCCACCCAAGACGTGCAACAAGGAGGACGGGGCGGAGTGTACCACATCTGACGTGTACATCCTGGAACCCTACCTTCCAGTTGTCCCTAAATTTACCTCCTACAACGCTGGTGACTTTAACTCCGAATTGGTGAAGTCCTTCTCGCTCCTCCAACACTACGTCATAGCTCTCCAGCACCTCTTCCTCGACCAAGTCTTCTACAGAGGGTCCTACATGACGCAAGTGGATAGTACAGCACGTTACTTAGAGGGAATCTTGGATTATCTCAAGGACTGTGTCTTAACTCAGGGACTCGTGCCAGATAACCTCGTCACTCGCAGTCTGCAAGTTATTTACAAACGGGAGTCCGATCAAGGAAAAAGGAATGTGAGAGACTTTGTGTTTCTTCGTGACACCCGAGTCGCCCTCCAGCACGTCTATGATGTAATCTAAATGTTATCATCGTAATGTATCAGGATTTATCTATGACATGCCAAGAGCTCGTTTCATGTCGTGAATAAACTCCAAGATTCATTCTCAGTGGTTACACGAGGACATGTAAACCTTCAGTCAAAAACTATCACCAACGCTGACATTATGATGCATACAGACTGATACGTCCTGTACATTCCGAAGGTGTATTGGCCCATACAAATTTGTAAATTGTTGTCAATGTATAATTCAAAGGATTCAACGACTGGAACATGGTATGTACATGTGCTTCACCATCATCGGGAGGCACGATGATGATAAGATTAAACTACAGTATAATGCATTAGGCTTAAAGCAAACAATTTAATTTGCATATACAGGGAAACTTATGCCAAACTTCAGGTGTTTAATTGGTTTATTATAAACAAGGAATATTCCACGAAGAAAAGACCAAAATCTAAATTATTACGAAGTTATCGTATCTCTATTTAACACACTTACTCTCTCAATCTTTGCTAATGAACTCGTCAAATAAACACCTGAAGTTTGGCAGAAGTTTCCCTGCATGTATTATAGTTTTTGTAATGTTTATTTGTCTATCTATCTATTACACTCACATCAACATTAAGATTTGGTGATAAACATATAAACTGTTGAATGAGTTGAAAAAGTTCGTATTTATTAGACCCAGTCTGCAAAGAAGTATAATTTATGACTAACTTTAATTTCTTCATCAACCTTCTGTCACAAACAGAACAAACTGCAAGTCACTAAACACTAACTTGTGTAAAAAACAAGTTGTCGTGAACCGCCCAAGCCAACCTCATCATCACACGCTCACACATTATACTGTAAGTGTAATCGGTCCTCTGAGTACAACAACCAACTAACTACAAAGAAAAGTGTTGACCAACATTTAAGATATCTTAGTAGCAATGGCAGCAGGAACCTTTAAGCCAAACCCATAATGGTAACTGATAAAGACAACTTACAGACTAAATCTAATGACACAGAACTCACTGAATAACTGCCCAGTTTGGTTCCGCCGTATTATATCATGATTTTGTTTTACATGATCATTCCATGCTATTTTAACGCAAAGAATGCAGGTCCATAGGAAGGTAGGCAAGGGAAGGTGAGTTTGAAAATCCTATTGAAGACAAACAACCAAACTAAACCTCATTTAAAACCTACAGATCTTACAGCAGTGTTGTCAAGTCCTCTGGTTAGTCCTACGGTCCCCGAGCATTGAGGTAGACTCCACAGGGTGAAGCTGTCTGATTCACATAGACTCACCTAAAGCTACAATAACTTTTCGACCTCTGTGTTGCAGTGTCTGGTAGTTCTGTGAACAATAAAAATACTCTATTCAGTGAAATTATGTAGGTATATGTGAGCAGGCAAGACACGCAAGGCAGACTGAGCTGTTAGAGAACGGCGACGAGGAAGTTACATCATCACATTAATCTGGATCACCTGGCAGGGGGTTGAGGGTGGGGGGGGGGGCTACCTGTGAGGCTAACATCACACTGCCAGAGATAATCAGACCTTTTTAGTCCTCTCGGCTCGCCGTTATCGCTGGTTTATATCACAAGGAGAACAATTTATTATCAACATGTTCATTATCATCCCGGAAACAAGGATTTGATAACAGGAGAATTAAGATAGTCACTCTTGTTATCTCTGGATTTGTAAACTTTTTTCGAGATTTTCTCAGTTGCCATTTTTAACCATTTTTATCATTTGTTATGCTTTCATTATGATAATGATGGTGACAACAACAACAACAACTCTTTAGAGGTTACCCATGAAATGCTATTCCATTTCCACATAATACCTAAACCTATCCTAATCTTTCCTAACCTGCAACCCTATACCCTAACCTTCCCCAACCCTACCCTAACCCTACGCTAACCTTCCCAAACTATACTCTAAACTTCCCTAACTCTCCTATCCCTGCATAGTCCTAATCTAAATTTAGTGATCCCTATGCTAACCTAACCTCTCGTTTAACTAACCCTCGAATTAGCTGGTCAGACACACAGAGGATCTTGACAGGTATGACGTGAATTTATGAACGCAAGAGAGAGAGAGAGAGAGAGAGAGAAAGAGAGAGAGAGAGAGAGAGAGAGAGAGAGAGAGAGAGAGAGATCAACAAGAGCCGTCAACATTTGGTCTCCGTTTGGGTTTTGGTGCAAAATCCTTCCTCATTCGCTAACATATCCATCAGACTGGTCAGTAGATGTGGCGTCTGGGCTGACTAACTGCGGCTGGGGTATTCATTGACGGCCGCTCCCAAGGTTATCCAGCTTATCTGGCGAGAGATCAAGACGGCAATGTCTTATCCCTTTGTAAATTTTTCTGATTTATATACTTCCTCTCCTTCAAATTGAATAATATTATGAACTCAGTCACTGCATACAGATTTACAATTGTATAGGCATCTTTATAAACTATGCAGGTATAGAGTTCAGCATGAATATATTGTAGACCATGTAGGTATACGGCGCACGTCGGTCCTGGAGTATACAGTCTCACGTGTGCCGAGAGCCCAAGGCAGTGCAGGTGAACAACATTGGTAAGCAGTAAGGCAATTTGACATAGGATAAAGCTGTCAAGTGCTTATTTCCAGGAGGGTCTGTGTATTAATTTGAAGGATGATGTCCTGTATAGAGGTGTTGAGTGACCTATATTATTGCCTTACCAGATCTGGAGTCGTCTTACCTGACCAGAATATTTGCTGAACCCCAGTAAATATAAGTTTACTTTAAGAACAAAAAATTAATGCACACTCTGGTTTTCTTGATGTATAAATTATTCCAAAGATAATGGGATATAAAAATAAATTCTTACAATTAACTAAGACAAGATAATCAGGGGAGGGGAGAATATAACGAATTAATCATTCTTATCGTAATCAAGCGTGACGTCAAGAACTCCATCCAGTGGTATATGTTACGGCCCATCAATGTGTTCAGCTGAATTCCCCCCAGAGAGGCATCCAGAGAACAACTCCCTGCACCGACTTACCAACCTTCGAGGAACCAAGAGCGACTCTTTCAATATAGAAAAACCTGACAAGTCATAATGGCTAAAGGATCGTGCTATTGTGTCTTCGGTAAGTATGGTTTAGATCAACGTTGGGGAAAAAAACTGGTTGAGAGCTAATTCCCTCTCTGATACATATGACACACACATACCTCTAAAAAGCCAGGCGGTTTAGGTTGATTTCCTGATGCTGTCAATTGTATGGAAACTATCTAGTAAATAGTGAGTTTGTGTGGAACTATATGTACCAATATAGAGGATGAGGAGAGACGACGAGGTGGGTGACGGCGAGGAAGAAGGGAAGATACTGAGATCAAGTGATAAGAACAGACTATCTCTTTGACTTAAAAAAAAAAGTAATTAAATTCTAGTGTAGCAGAATCATTGATCATATAGAAGTTAAATGTTAAGTCATCTTGGGGGACAAAAATCTAAGCCATTCATGATGGATGAAAATATTGATGAGTGAATGAGAAAGATCAAAGGTTCTAATCTAACGCGTATTTACCTTCTTCATCTATATTTAGTAAGAGTCTTGAAGAGTTAACCCTCAAGAAAGAAACCATGACTGGTAGGTTCTTCCGTCACAACCATACCTTCAAGCCATTATGGGCGGGTAAGTAGTGAGTTTTCGAAAGGAATTATGATTCTCAAAGATTCATGAGTTATATTTTCCCCGTTACTGGAGATGTAGGAACGCATCTATCGGATATAAAGCAAAATGATGACATACAAAACGAAATATTGCAGCAGTGAGAACTCAATCATGTCTAGGTGCGTTATGTTGCCGTATCTGCAAGTAAAATCTACCGTACAATTTTTTTGAGAATCAGGTGGGAGTGTTTCACTGTATGTTGTATCATTTTACATTTCTAACCGTATTATTCTGTTCGCCAGCAGACATCTTGACCCCACCCCTGGTGTTACTGGTGGCCGGACTGTGTTTGTACGCCCCGACCTCTGTCTTGGCTGATGGTCCTGACACGACCTCAATCTTATCCTGGGTTAATGAAGTGTCACCTGGAACTAACTCGAAGAAAGCTTCCACTAATACCGCCCCACTTAATCCTGACACCACACACGATCCCCAAAACACTGCCACCACACAAGATCCCCAAAATATTGCCACCATACAAGATCGTCAAAACACTACCACCACACCCAACCCCCAAAACACTGCCACCACACCCGACTCCCAAGACAGAGAGCAGACGGGGAACGTGAATTCAGAGAACCCACTAAAAGTTTCGATAGAGAACTGGGCACCAGTGGGGAGGTCAGATTTCTTGAGGACTCATGAAGCAACCAAAAGCCAAGAAAACCCGAAGGTGTTAAGCGATGATGAAAAGGAGGAGGAGCTGGTGGTGGTACAGGAGACCAGGGTGGGGTCTTCTGTGGCAGAAATGTCCACCATCCTCGTGCAACAAGCCACAATATGCTCCTCTTATATTGACGATTTTAAGGACGACTTTGTGAGTATCGACCAGTACCAAGCGACTTGGTCCTTCATTGAAAATGTAAATATGTTAGATATCGTAGCTTATTCCTTGCATCTTCATTCTAACGCCATAACCTGAATGGTTTTGTCACAGTTATCCATTCCTGAACTGGCATTGGTTATATGGATGTGTCATATTGTACAAACTGACATTAATATTTTAGCTATACTAAGTGTTCCCAAGTCCAAGTGTATTATCTTCTATTTCTTTTATGTTTACACCACAGGTATTGAGCACACTGGGCAAGACGTGGAAGGACGCACAGAAGGACTATCCTCCGGGTTCAATCCCTGAACCATATTTACCCGATCTGCCCAACCCGGGTGTCTATACTCCGAAAGAGTTTTCCTATGAATTGGTGAGGACTTACGGCCTTATGCAACACTACATCGTCGCCCTCGAGCACCTCTTCCTCGACCAGAATCTCTATCTTCTGGAGACCACGATGCTGCAGCAGGTCGACCAAGTGGATCGTGACCTGGTCGTCCTGTTGCAGTACATGAAGGACTTCGCAGCAAATCGAGGACTCACACCAGACAACGACAACACGAAGAAGCTGATGGTCATGACCTACACAAGGGTTGATGACTCATCCAGGAGACTCAGGGATTTTGGCATCCTGCGGGATACACAGGCTGGCCTCCAGCATATCTCTGAAGTCTTCAACAGTTATCTTTGAGGCTCTTCAGACTATAGTCGGTGTGGCTAGTGCGACACTGGTTTAACTTATGCAAGTTAATGAATTTAGATATAATGACACATGAATCACAGTTAAAGGGAAAATGGACACTAACACACCTAAGTGATGAAAGTAATGCTAGATATATTTCGATTCCTGACAGGTCATCGAGGTAGTTAACATTATCACGACATACTGACAGTTTCATGAAGTAGTCTCAAATAAACACTCGGGAAAAAAGTCCTGGAAAAAGTGTAACATTATACAATGATGGATTATATAATATCACCATGGAATGAAAAGCAAAAATAAATGTAGTTTACACAAGGTTGGTTGTCATAATGTCTTAAAAAGTAATATTACAAATATCGTTGGGCTGAGGAAAAAAAAATGATGAAAAATCGTACGGGAAGAAAGACCTCTAGGAAATGAGGGATATTAGTACCAAACAGCTACAAGGAAACAGTATCATAACTCTGAAGACATTCATCATAGGGTAACATGACCCAAAAACATTACATTTCTAAAAGGAATTAGTTGAGGATTTATAAAAAGGCCGTCCAGACATTTCTCTCTTAGACGGCCCAAAATAAACAGCATGGTACATAGACATAGACATATTTGTTTGAAATATTGGGGAATAAGTTGACATATTTTTCTTGGGATATCCTGTAGTGTCGAATGAAAGAAAATAAGATAAACTGGACGAAACACTGACGCATTCCCCTAAATATAACGTGTATATATGCCACTATGATACTCTGGACATCAAATGAAGACATGAGTATGTTCATGTTCCATTTGAATTACAATTTGCAACACTGAGTCATTAATCATTTGATTTATTTTCTATTTCTTAATAAAAATTTATTACCCGTGTCCATAATTTATTCTCCTTATTCGTTTTGATATATTTCATTTTATCCCACAGATACAGGAACGTAGTTTAGCGTTAGACTAAAACAATACAGATATAAGGTAGTACAGATGGTATTATTACTGTATAATTAAATGACGTAAAATGACAAATAGACATGGATCACCTACAGGAGGCTCCTCAAGGCACTTCAAAACTTTCACCAACGTTCCATCCTCCGGGGTCCGCTGGGAAGACAAGAACACAAATACCAGTATTTTCGCTAACACCAACTGCAGGAACATCGAGGCTACCGTTATCCCTGAACAACTACGCTGGACTGGACATGTTACTCGCATGGAAGACATTAGACTGCCAGAGCAGCTACTTTACAGTCACCTAACGAATGGTAAACGTAACGCTGGCGGGCAACTGAAAAGGTATAAGGATAGTCTTAAGACAAACCTGAAAAAGTGCCAAATCGACCACCTCACCTGGGAGATGATCACTTCATAACGTAACGCTTGGAGGAGCACCACACGAGAAGGTGTCAATACTTTCCAGTTAGCACGACTGCATACCGAGGCAGATAAGCACCAACGCCTGAGAGACACTGCTGCCGCCGCCCCTCCCGTACTAGATGTAGCCCTCCACACGTGCAACATCTGTGGACGGCCTTGCCGATCCCGTATCGGCCTCTCGAGTGACAGCAAAGGAGTAACAGTATATACAGTGACATATCAAGGTAGTGATTACAGGTCTATTACTCTGATTTGTGTGCAGTTCATGTTAATGCAAGTAGCATCTTTAATGAGTTACACGCATTTATTAAGGCTAATGGTTATAATCTAATCAGTGTTTGAGCTTTCAATGGATCAATTAAATCGCCCACAAAATATACGGATTGGACGCTACATTCTAGTGTTTCATCTGCCAGCGAACAGTCATGCATTCATTGGATATGTTAATATCAATAGGACAATAATTTCAATGCGATCATCAGATTCTCTGATATCTGTAGATCAAGGAAATGTAATTTTGGCGACGAACTAACAATTAATTGTGTAACAAGACGCAAAAATAATGGAATTCTCAGGCTGTATCATTCAGGATAATTATATTATATTGTAGTGGATACCTCCCGTGCAAACGCTGTTTGTCGCTGAGTAGCCGACCCCGCGAATTCCCAGTGTATGCCTCGTGGTCCAGGTCAACCAGCGCCGCCTTACATGACGGAGGTCAACTATTAAGCCACGCCTACCTCCGCTATATAAGACCTGACCTCGTGGTGACCACTCTCTGTTCTACCTACACCAACCAGCAAGCAACACCTCCTCCTCCTCCTCCTGCCTGGCGGCCCTCGCTCCAGCCGGCGAGCATGGCGACCCACAAGCTACACTGTACATCCAATACACTATGTATACAGAGAGCACATTGTGAGTTTCCTTTCTCCATCCCAACCTAAATGTGAACCAAACATCTCGTACGCCACAATATAATACAGTTCTTATTACAATTAAATACAGTTGAAACTTTCAACATAACACTCAATGGATCTTGAATACTTCAGCTAACATTAGGTATACATATCTTACGGTTACACATACACTCTTAATAGTAATTTCAAATTTACATACATTCACGTGGTATTTCTTGGAGAAAATGGTTAAGTTAGAACATACGAGAGAAAACGGACACTTCAGTAGGTGACTCGAGAAATAATTCATACATGTTTTTTCTGGCCTATTGAGCGTAATATGAATAATTTTATCTAAAGATAACTAACATGTACTATTGTGATCAGTACAATATTTTCAGCCATAAGCCCTTGAGATGTTCATCATGTAAGTCATATATATGTTTTGTTTTGTTTTTCCGGGGAATAGCCCACCCGGGCACAGGTCATCGACCCTCGACGGGGCCTAAGGGGCGAAAAAATAAGAGCAAACAGAAATAAAAAAGGAAAAGATTATATTAATCTACACCACCAAGATGCCGGAACAATCAGCTTTTTGAAGTGAAACAGATTGTATGAGTATGGGAACACAGAAGAAGGCAGAGCATTCCATAGTTTGGCTGTGTGAGGAAAGAAGGGTGTACTATAACGGGTTTTTCTAGTGCGACCGACATCCACAGAGAAACGGTGGGCACCGCTGGCAATACGGATGTTACGAGCCCTCGACCTTGCCGATGGTACACAGGATGCCAAATCCACCGAACATTGCTCGTTAAAGTACCTGTGAAACAGAGAGAGCGAAGCAACATTGCTGCAAAGAGAAAGGGATGAAAGATTATCTTACAGCTGGACAGAAGAGGAGCCACCCCAGATATGAGAGCAGTACTCCAAGTTAGGATTTAAGGTTGTAGGCCAAATCATTTCTTATATAAGCACAAACACCGCCACCATATCTGTGTCTGTCAAGAAGTTGCACATTGTGTCACCTAACCACGACTCCGAGGTGGAGAATACGGTGGCCCTAGTTTTGGCTGCTAGAATTTCAACTTTCGACTATATGCTGACGCGGTATGCTCGGGGAAGTAAAGGTCAAATAACCACTTCGTTCTTACATTGTTTGATATAAAAAAAGTTCTTTAAAATTTTTCACAACTGATATCGAACAAAATGAAATTGTCCATAATTATAAAACATCTGGCTAGCTTTACTACGATCTGTCTTTGTACACTTTATACCTGTTTTGGCTACATTCTGAACCAATGTGAACTTCATCCATTTATAAAGGGGCGGATTTCTTATTAGTCTTTTCCTAATAATTTATCTTCCTGCTGTTAACTATTAAACTCTTCATCCTGTTTTTCTCTTAATTTCTTACTTCATTCATTTTTTTCATTAGTTCTGTCTAGTTATTTCATTTCATATAGTTGCTTCATAACCTCTGACGTTTGGTAGCGTGGCGAGGGTTTGGCCACGTGAATACTGTAATTCTGGTATCAAGCTATTGAACAAGAATAAAGGTAGATACTGAGGGAAAATGATACCCCAAACATACTCTAAAAATGGTTTATTAATATGAAATTAAATTTGGTTAAAGGTGTCATTAACATACAACTACAAAGGTCAACTCCTTGGCTTTACTCATCTGCAATTCCAATTGGATACACTAGCTTCTTATATCATTACTGATTGTACATTTAAAAGATCACACCACATGACAAGCTTACATATGGCACACTTGAGTACCAGCAATACACGGTACCTGAGATTCTTAACTCTTAATCAGTCACAGGACTCTAGGAACATACCAACAATGCTACTTTAATATTATCAGGGGTGTAGCTTCTTTCTGCTATTTTCTACATTCACCAAGAAATAAGTGGCGACCTCATTCATACTCTTGCCGTTTCCACACACTCTTGCCCTGAGGAGATACATATAGAGTACTCAGCTGAATAACACAGCCGCAGCATACTCTACTTAGAGGTGGACTCAAAACACACAACACTGCTACAGAGAGCTGGCCGTGTTTACTATGATGCGTGAGATCATCATGGATGGACAGTCAACACAGGTTGGCGGGCAGCTGGCCTGGCTGGGCTGGCCGAGCCGCGGCCTGGCTGGGCCACGTGGATATGACGCTATTAGGTCTCAGTGGTTTCATCCATCTCCACTACTAGGGTTGGATGTCGTCCTAACATACAACGACCACTCTTGACCTACAGGAATCTGAGAAATGCGAGTAGCGTCAGAGAAGTGACGCCGTTCCTCGTACACGCGTTTATATACGGCTAACTGGCAACTCAGGCCTGTCTTAGACATGCCAGAAAGGCTAATCATGCAATGACAGAATTTCGATTCAACCCAGTTCCTGTACATTTAACTGTGAAACTCAGTGTCATGGGTCAGGTGAATTTCTTACATCTATTATTACAATCTAATCATAGGTTGAGCTCGCCGTCATTCTCACAACAACGGTGGGATTTCAGACAAGGACCTTCAATGGGTATTTGTGGAGATCTTGGACAGAATCTTTTCGGGAAATTAATTGCTTTCTTAAATAGACAACTGACAATAACCAAACTACAAATATCAGATTCTCTGATGATTGGACATCAAAAGGATCTAACTTGGAAACTCATGGTTATCCCCAAGGGCGAGATTAGGAGATGCCATTCTTGCAGGCAGATGCAACACTCACTTATTTGACAAGGTTTACTAACAATAAAGACAGTTGAAGCTTTCAACATCACTCACAAGGGATCTTGAATGTTTCATCTGTAATCAAACATATCTAAGTCGACTCAAAACAATGGTGTTCTCACACCCATTCAAATTTACTTTATAGAGAGGTTGGTTTCAGGAGGTTAGAGAAAATGGTCGACACCTAAGCTAGAGAAAACGCGCTTATATTTAGAGGTAACTCCGCAGTTATCCACGTGTTTTGAGGGCGTGGAGCATAATATGAATCATCAGGTTTCAAATAGACCAGCCGTGCCATTGTGACCATTACACAGCTCCCCCCTTCCCCAAGATTCAAATTATGCGGTAAAGTTCGCAAAACATTTACAGTAGTTGCACAGATTCTTTAAATAACTGTTACTTTTGGTCATTGTTTCATACTACATGCAATCATAACAACATGTCAGAACTATTACAGGCATAAAACTTGCGCAACGAGATATACATAATAAAAACACAATGGTCACATACATGGGATAAACGGAAGTAAAAAAAAAAAATCCACATTGCTATAAAAAATTACAGGCAAATATACATATAGGAAAATAAAGTACTGATATAGAAAAAAAAACTAAAAATGGGGTTACATACATAGCATTAAAAGTTTGTTACACAATATCCACTCTTGAGATACAGTTTCTCACACCAAGAAAGCTTTCATTGAGGTGGTTGATCAAATGCTTACTGGACACCACTGAGATTTAACTTAAACTTCTCAAGTTATGATATAGATGAAACTTCTCAAGTTATGATAGAGATGAACGGACCCCCATCGAGCCAGAAAAGGTTTGTCAGACTTTATTACGAAGAGTCATGTCACACTCGCGAGCCGTAACACCATCGAGGGATCCCGAGCGAACGGGGATACTCCCAGGAATCCAATGCAAGACGAAACGGTCCTTATGGGAACCCAAACCAAACTAAGGACTGTCTATACTTATAGCATTAGCTATGTAGCGGTATCGGCGCCATGCTTCCATGCCCGGTACTACTGAAAAAAGCCACGAACTCTACTCCTCTTCAACAACAAGCCTAGCTAGGACTTGACACACAAAACTTGAGAAATCACACAAGGTATCTTTACTCACTCCAGTAACAGATACCATCAGATGATTGCATGCTTACGCCAATCCATCTTCCAATCTCTATGTCCTTACTGCAACCTTGGCAGTCCCTCTACATAACCCCCCCCCCCAAAAAAAAAATCATAAATAAAAAAATTCACAATTCTCCAAACAAAATAAATAAATTAAAATTGACACTCACCTACATACTCACTAGTGTCAAACACTCTCATTGCACCTCATTCAACAACTCACATGGTCAAACAGCATACTCACTTTCCACTCATTCATATCTCTAAATTGCAAAACACAAATATGAAAAACATAGCACTTCACTATGCACATCAACAACCAATGCAATACAGCTTAAAGGTCTACAACCTTTTAAAGATATCTCGGCAACACTGACGTCAGTGTCTCTCATTAACTAGTAAGAGATGCATTCCTCACTCTTCTCCTCTACACCTTCCTGTCCATCAGGCCATTCTCCTGATGAAACAACTTGTGGTGTCATTCCTGTAAATGAATAAGTCTCCAACCCACGTACTTCTCAACTCTAAACATCAACTCATCGGACACTGGTTCTGAGCAGTCTGCCCTGAACTGTCCCCTTGTAATGGTCATCATGCCTGGAGGTCACAACAACTCACTGTAACTACACAACACAGCCACACCTTCAAATACACAAAAACACTTGAAATACTGCTCACAGTTACTAATAAAACTAAGTTACATTACCCAGAAATGAACACTGCCCACAACACTCTTAACACGGCAGATGTTCACTGCTCACTCATTGTCTGTAAATATTAAAGTATTAATTCGAGTGGTCACAACAGTTGCTATAGTATAAGTGTAGGAAGGCACCCAAAAATATTACACTGGTATACAATTAACACTTCTCTGAAATTTCACAAAAACGAATAAAAAAAAGTAAGTTAGGCAGCTGGCGTTTGTTTTTCAGACAATTAACTATCTTTAAAGAGAACCATATACGAGCGAAAGACCTGCTAATAATCTGGGAAGGTTTAATTATCTCTGGGGGGAGGAAAGTTCACTCATCCAGTGTGGAGTTACGTAAGGATGAATGAAATTATGCATCTGTAATTTCTTTGTTAATTTAACCCATAAAAATACATACTGGATACACCACACTCACTTCAGTTCAGAATATTCTATATAGTGACAACACTGACAGCTAATTTACACAAAGACTAGATGTGTGGGTGATACTGGTGGAAGAAGTCGGTGTAACAGTAACCTAAGACTTGACTTGCCCCAAAGTAATCGTCACTCGTCTGCTAGATAATGAATGTTATCAATTTCATCGACTTATTTATATTTTTGCCTCGACTTTTTATCACCAGAAAGACACCGACATTCACACTAAAAACACTCGGTAATTATGTGTGTGTGTGTGTGGGTGTGTGTGTGTGTGTGTGTGTGTGTGGGTGTGTGTGTGGGTGTTATCTTGAAATCTCACGGAAGAAAGAAAAATGGATACTTTAAGAAATGTTATCCTCTCTAATGTATACATGTTAAAGATATATGGAGCAGACCACAAATTCATCTACCTGGTCAAAGATGTGGAGTTCAGGACTCAATTACCTGAGAGAACTATTCACTCGTACTATCAGTCAGACAAGGTGATGCTGGATGAGTGAACCTTCCCATATTATTAGCAGGTCTTTCGCTCGGGCTTCTGCTGACAGGAGTCATCAAAAAAGCCGGAATTAGATTTAGCAATCACAGGCGACTCCATACCATCAACGCTATCTACCATCTTCTCTACCAGTCCTCTTAACCTCTAGCATCCTCTAACTATCTACCATTCATAACCACAACTATTTCCTCATGCACTCTTTATAACCAGAATAAATACACATAAACATTATATATATATATATATATATATATATATATATATATATATATATATATATATATATATATATATATATATATATATATATATATATATATATATATATATATATATATATATATTTCTATGTAAATCCACAATGAAAATGTGGAATCTTGCACTTATTCAAGACATCTTCAGATGAAGATGTCTTGAATAAAAAGAAGCAGGTACCTCCATTTTCTCCGTGTATATATATATATATATATATATATATATATACATATATATATATATATATATATATACTGTATATGAAAGGTGTCATCAGGTACGCCCCAAATACATTAAAATTAAAAAAAATAACTAATGCGAGCACAACTCTGCAGGTCACTGTCCTCACCAGTGATCTAGGAAGGCGTACACACACACACGTGTAATCCCGGGAACCTTGTGTGAGAATTCGACTTCCTACATGGAGCTCTTCAGATGACCACTCCTCCGGCCCTCGTGATTATATTCTTATTATTATTCAGTAAAATTTTCATTCAGATTTACAATTGGATAGGCATGTTTATAAACTATGCACTTAATACTGTTCAGCATGAATATAGCCAATACAGATAAACTGGAGGTCGTGAGATTATACAGTTTCGTGTGTGCCGAGTCAGTGCAAGTAAGCAACAATAGTCAACAGTAAGGCAACTTAACAGAGGATAACCGACTAAGCTGTCGGCTACTTATTTCCAGGAGGATCCTAGTGGTAGGAGATGGAGACAAACAGACGACATCTTAATCATTCTACAAAGGAGAGAGAGTAAATAGCACACGATTCTTAAGGAGCGGAGGTGGTGTAATAGCATCATATAAACATACCTTATGAGTTATATAATAATAACCATTACACCTCACATTCTTCATTATAATATAACTCTCACATGTCCTTAGCATGAACTAAGATGTCACAGTCGTGACCCCAAAACAGTTGAACTGTCTCTGTTCACACGGCCAAGCCGACAGACAATGTACAGGCAATAAACTTGTGGTGCCATGCAATTTTATTCAGTTGGGAAAGTTCCATCACGTAGTCAAGGGATTAAAAAAAAATCGGTGCTTCTATAAGCTATAGATTCAAACATATCTATAATCCATTCATATTTGCTCACAACTACCCCTTTTGCAAAGGAACACCTGACTAAGAACAATGATTTTATCCCCCTCTCATTCTATTGTAAATTTAGTATTTTCATCTGGCCAGCGCTAGACGATTACACTTAGCTGAGGAAACCCCGTCGGTATTATTAAAGAGTTATTCTGCACTGTAATCTCTCCCAACTGATATATAGTGCACTTTCCCTCCTCACCCCCAGTAACACGTCTCCCCCCACAGAAAGACACCTAACCCGCTCACTAGCGAATGCTTCGAATTCACACTTCAGAGTGCAGGGATCACACCTCAGGGAGAAAGAGGATTAGCAACGCTAAATAGCAAACGCAGGAGTGGAGCCAACTGTACCTCACCAATGTAATGATAGGTGAAAACCTCTTAAATGTGTAGCGGGGTACATCCCCACTATGGTGTTAATATCAGAATTGTTAAAATAAAGTACCTAGGCTATATAATATCTTGGATAGATTACCACGCACCAGCCTGGTCCTTCGTGACGGGAAAGGCACCGACAGACTCGAAAAAAATGCAGAATACAGCCATGAGAATTATCCTAGGTTGTCTTATGAGAACTAAAGTACTTAATATAAGGAAAGAATACCCAGTGTCAAAGATAAACAATTAAAGTCAACCTCATGATAGCCCTGAGGCTCCTGTGTGGTGATCCAGACAACATTGTTTCGAGGAAACTGCTACAATACATGAGTCATGAAACTGGTGAATTTAAATTGATACAAACTACTGTTACACATATTAGGATGTTTGGACTAGAGAATCCGTACAAAGCTGGAACAGTGTTCATTCTGATAATCTGATATTCATTCCCCCAAGTGCAGATAAATTTCTTGAGTGACTGTACATAACTAAACAAACAATGCATGTGAAATATTAATACCCTTTGTGATCTCTACTCTGTAAGCCTTTTGAGTTACTGCTCGTAGGATGAATATTGGGTGCACTATAAACTAGCAGTTGTAAGTGGCAAAATTAAACAATACAATTCCCCACCAGAACACACCTACACCCACCACCAGAACACACCTACACCCACCACCAGAACACACCTACACCCACCACCAGAACACACCTACACCCACCACCAGAACACACCTACACCCACCACCAGAACACACCTACACCCACCACCAGAACACACCTACACCCACCACCAGAACACACCCCACACCCACCACCAGAACACAACACCCACCCACCAGAACACACCCACACCCACCACCAGAACACACCCACACCCACCACCAGAACACACCTACACCCACCACCAGAACACACACCCACTCACCAGAACACACCCACACCCACTCACAACCACACCCACTACCAGAACACACCTACACCCACTACCAGAACACACCTACACCCACCACCAGAACACACCTACACCCACTACCAGAACACACCTACACCCACCACCAGAACACACCTACACCCACTACCAGAACACACCCCACACCCACTACCAGAACACACACTACACCCACGCCAGAACACACCTACACCCACCACCAGAACACACCTACACCCACTACCAGAACACACAAACACCCACTACCAGAACACACCTACACCCACCACCAGAACACACCCACCCACCACCAGAACACACCTACAACTGCACCCACCAGAACACACCTACACCCACCACCAGAACACACCTACACCCACTACCAGAACACACCTACACCCACCACCAGAACACACCTACACCCACTACCAGAACACACCTACACCCACTACCAGAACACACCTACACCCACCACCAGAACACACCTACACCCACCACCAGAACACACCTACACCCACTACCAGAACACACCTACACCCACTACCAGAACACGGGACACATTCGTCACTGCAGAACATAGGAAGGTGGTGGACGCTCTTGTACAATATGTCTCAGGATTTTCCTCTCCGTATTTCAAAAAGACATGGCGCTTGAATACACCAATGAGTTTTCGTCACTTAAGGGTGAGGCGCCCCTGGCTCTCGCTATGGCCGAGGAGTGAGCCTTAGCGCGGTGTGGCTTAGTACTGGCTTGGCCCAGAGCTGGCCATTACTCTAATTCTCACATCCAACAATGATCTTTGTCCAACAATGAACTGGCGCTCTTCTCTCAGATTGACATTCTGTAGGCCGAAGTCTTTCGTAATATAGTGATTATATATATATATATATATATATATATATATATATATATATATATATATATATATATATATATATATATATATATATATATATATATATATATATATATATATATATAGTTTTTGCGCGTGAACGTTTGCCCTAAATAATGACAATTATTCACTCACATGTGAGGTATTATTAATCTGTACAATAAACGATCTTTAATATCCTTCCTTAAAGCAAATTATGTAGTGGCAGGATACAAACACTTGAGGCGGGTTGGTGTTATCTTGAGGCAGATAAGCAACATTGGTGACCAACTCTCACAAGAGAAGAGGACCTCCGCTATAAGATTATAGAGTCATGGCGCCAGTACTAAGTGATCTTGTAATCATATATTCCTTGTAGATAATATGAGATTCTGGATAAAAAAATTCGTATCAATAATAATTTTATCTTTAGGGAAGTAAACGAGTGGGCCGCATCTCACACCTACACAGCGTCCTTTAGTGCCACATAATCTCTATCTATACCATTTTTATTCAAGCTGAACTTGCTTAAACAGTGAAGAAAATCTATAACTTTCACTGATTCTTTTGATTTACCTGGAAAATTATGTTTGATAATTATTTTGTCTATCTGCAATTGCCATTCTCTATGTACAGAGGGAGGGAGGTACACTCGTCCGCCATACAGAGGGAGGGAGGCACACTCGTCCGCCGTACAGAGGGAGGGAGGCACACTCGTCCGCCGTACAGAGGGAGGGAGGCACACTCGTCCGCCGTACAGAGGGAGGGAGGCACACTCGTCCGCCGTACAGAGGGAGGGAAGCACACTCTCCGCCGTACAGGGAGGCACACGTACTCGTCCGCCGTACAGAGGGAGAGGCACACTCGTCCGCCGTACAGAGGGAGGGAGGCACACTCGTCCGCCGTACAGAGTGAGGGAGGCACACTCGTCCGCCGTACAGAGGGAGGGAGGCACACTCGTCCGCCGTACAGAGTGAGGGAGGCACACTCGTCCGCCGTACAGAGGGAGGGAGGCACACTCGTCCGCCGTACAGAGGGAGGGAGGCACACTCGTCCGCCGTACAGAGTGAGGGAGGCCCCCCCCCCTTCCATCTCACGCTCTCTGCAGGTGTCAAAAGGAAGTGTGTGCTTGAGCGAACAGCCCACTCTGTCGTGTTATCAGTATTCGGAGGTTATGTTGATCCTTTTGTCGTTTACCAGTAATGACCGCTGCAGTGTGTCCCGGTCCACTATAATCTCTTACTAACGTGACCACAGAACCTCAGTTTTCACCTCACCCACATCAGTAGTAAGGTTTGTTCAGGTGATTGAGATTATATTGACTGGTATAACGCGGTGTTCCCTGTGAGATAAGTTTAAGATAAGCCGACGCTCTCCATAAAACATTACAAGAGACGCGAAGAAGTAGTGACACGGCCATTGTACACATTGAACATGTTACTACTTGTTCACGTCATAAACAACACGAATCAAAAACTAAATAAAAAATAATTCCAGAACACTTGATTACTATTATGTCCAAATTTCAGCCTCCCAGTTCAATTTTACCTGAGATATCGTCCAGACAAACAATCAAACAAGACCCGGAAACAAACAAACAAACCACTAAGCACTTCCCTTGAGCTTGGCGAGAAGTTACAATGTGTTGCAGTCAATTTTGTTTTCGATGGAATGTGATACGCAGTAAACCTGACACAGAAGCCCTGTTATGTTTGTGTTTACAAAGTCCCTTGAAGAAATTACACTTCCAAAACATAGATATGTTTTGCAAAATATTGTTCACTAACTAAAGTGAAGAAAACAAATTAAGTGAGATAGTAGTGACTAGTAACGATGTTAGTAAGCAAATAGACAAACTAAAGCCTAATAAGTCACCTGGTCCCGATGAGATATTTGCCAGAGTATTAAAGGAATGTAAGGAAGAGCTTAGTATGCCCTTAGCAAAGTTGTTTAGCATGTCATTAAAAACAGGTGTAGTACCAGAATCCTGGAGGATAGCGAATGTAATACCGATTTTCAAGAAGGGGGATAGATCACTATCCTCTAACTACCGCCCAATCAGTCTAACATCAATAGTAGGCAAATTACTGGAAGCAATCATTTCAAACTCTATTCGAAATCACCTGGAGAAGCACAGATTGATCAATGATTCCCAGCATGGCTTCACAAGCGGACGTTCTTGCTAACTAATCTATTAACATTCTTTTCATCAGTTTTCGAATCGGTGGACGAGGGGCACAATTATGATGTGGTATATCTCGACTTTAGCAAAGCCTTCGACAGAGTCCCCACGAAAGACTAATTAGAAAGGTAGAAGCTCATGGCATCAAAGGTGACATCCTTAAATGGATTAGGGCGTGGTTACAGGGAGGAAACAGCGAGTGAGCATTAACGGCACTAAGTCCCATTGGAGCAACGTCACAAGTGGAGTTCCCCAAGGCTCAGTACTTGGACCATTACTACTATTATATATAAACGACATAGATATCGGCATTGACAGCAACATAAGTAAATTTGCTGATGACACTAAAATAGGACGTGTTATCAAATCTGACGAGGACTCGGCAAAACTACAGGAAGATCTAAAAAAATTTCGAATGGTCTGAAAAATGGCAGATGAAATTCAACGTGGACAAATGTAAAGTACTCAGTATAGGAGATGTAAACAGGGAAACCAGATACCAGATGAACAACGATTGAGAAATCCGACTGCGAGAGAGATTTAGGAGTAATGATAAGTAGGAACCTTAAGCCAAGTAAACAATGTGTTTTTGCTCGTAACAAGGCTAATAAAGTACTTGGGTTCATACAAAGGAGTGTTAGTTACAAGACTAGCGAGGTCATCCTAAAACTGTATCTTGCTCTTGTGAGACCACACCTGGATTACTCAGTTCAGTTCTGGTCACCGTATTACAGAATGGATATAGAATCCTTGGAAAGAATTCAGAGGAGAATGACAAGACTAATCCCGGGCATTAAGAACCTTGAGTATAGAGACAGGTTAAAGCATCTTAATTTGCACTCCCTTGAGAGACGTAGAGCGAGGGGCGACCTGATAGAGGTGTATAAGTGGAAGGCAGGGCTAAACAAAGGGGACATTACAAAGGTACTCAAACTATCCAACCAGGAGCGAACTCAATGGTTTTAAATTAGACAAATTTAGATTTATGAAATAGGTAAACACTGGTTTGGAAACAGAGTAGTGGATAAATGGAACAAGTTACCAAATATCATCATTAACTCGAATACGCTGAATTGCTTCAAACATAGGTTGGATGCTCATATGAGCAATAGGGGTTGGGTGTAAACGGGACTGCCCAGTATGGGCCAATAGGCCCGCTGCAGTTTCCTCCATTCTTATGTTCTTATGTTAACTATGACCAGTGTGATTTAAAAGAGGGATAATAACGAACGCATTACTTTAGTTTAGTCCTGAGTCATAACACATACAAAGCGAAAAGTAGTAGTGTGCAAAAATTATATATGAGAGTTTTGGATGAATCATTTTCTTGAGTAACTTGTTAAAGACAGCAAAGAGCTGCCCTCTCGGGGAGCAATAGTCATTAGCGTACATGAGAAATCCATCCTTAACAGAATTAAGATTTTTAAACTTTTTAAATTTTTACACCTGAATTATAGAAGCTAAGTCGTCTTAAATCCATAACCAATTGAATTATGTATATATATATATATATATATATATATATATATATATATATATATATATATATATATATATATATATATATATATATATATATATATATATATATATATAAAATCAACGACCTCACCAGCAAGGAATCGAACCCTCGACCTACTGGGTGGGACTAGGGAACGCTTACCGGCTTACCTTGTGGGTTAGCCGGTAAGCGTTCCCTAGTCCCACCCTATATTAAAAAAAAAAAACGTTCACGTGTCCCAGTGAGATCCCTTGAGTCCTACGACTGTCGCTGTTAATAAGGGTTTATTATAGTATGGTGCCGTAAAGCGTAACAGTGGTACCGTCGCCAAGTTTTACAATTATACAACACCTCGTCATCTGGTCATCTTTCTCTTGAGATGCAATTAGGTCAAGCATTGGCACGATGTGATTATGTGGCCGCTTTGACGTGGTCAACTGTGAATGTGGCACTTCTGACAACCCTAGGTCATACGTAAGTACCACTTTTGTCTCCTCTCCTGGGCGGTAAGGAGCACTGTGTTGGACACTTGACTTTCAGTGCCCTCAGCAAATATTCCCTGCGTCCCACCTGATGCTTAGGCTGCTGCATCAGGGACCCAGACCAGCGTGTTCCTGAATGCCCTGAACAAGTTTGCGATCACCCTAAACGTTGTGGCAGCACCAAAATACTTCCAAGGCCCCAAGAACCCCAAAGTTAAGTTTCTAAAACAGAATTATATTAAACTCTTGTAACACAAGGAAAATGCGTTGTACTCGAAAAACCAAAGAAAGACAACGAAAAAAAAACCAGGACTACTGAAATACATGAGAAATCTCCATGAATACCGAGAGGTTTCGAGTCCACGAAGTAACATTTAGAACCAAAAACAAGCTTAAATATTGCACTTACCCTCCCTGAAACCCTATATAGCTACGTCTTAACACCACAAAACACGTGGTCGGATATCATCAACAAATGAATCCATCCATCCAGACTAGCCGCTTACTCATCTCTGGGTGAGTCAAGTATGTTTTAAAACCATATATACTGCTCTTGTGATGGATAATCTGTCTGTGATTGTCATATGGTAGTCTTGTCGTGACCTTCAGGCTAACAGGTGGAACACAGTCTTTTGATATGCGAGAAAAAAGATCTTGTTCATGAATACTCAAATTCAGTTCATATCATTCTGAAAACTCTTTAAATTATCTGAATAATCAGTCAATAAATCTAACCCAAACTTATACTAACAGAACCTGCAAATAGCTAAATGCTATTCTGACACCCATATCCTCGAATTTGTCAAAATAGAATTTAAAAAGTTACATTCCAATTCAACAACAAAACGCTAAACGCTATACACTTCCCTCAATAGGTTTCCAGCATCATAATAACTATCTACCAACTTCACATTCAATTACCTACAAAAGGTAAAATGTATATCATCTAATCACTCAGGAATATGTTGAATTATTAATTATGCTGTTGTTGGTGACATACAGAAACGGGGTTAACAACAAGCTACATACATCTCATTAAGAGCTTAACGTTCTCTCCATAACAAAACACTCATGCTGCCGATATTTCGAAACACGGAGTCACGTTGGCACATTCCCCGCCTTGCTGAGTCATGTTGTCCACATCCCCACGTCCCAATTTATCCTGTGAGACGCCCTGTATCCTGCACGACACCCTGTATCCCGAACGACGCCATGTATCTTGCACGACACCCTGTATCTTGCACGACACCCTGTATCCTGCACGACACCCTGTATCTTGCACGACACCCTGTATCTTGCACGGCACACTGCATCCTGCACGACACCCCATATCTTGCACGACACCCCATATCTTGCACTGTATCTTACGACACCCTGTATCCTGCACGACACCCCTATTCAGACACGTATCTTGCACGACACACTGTATCCTGCACGACACCCCCATATCTTGCACGACACCCCATATCGTGCACGACACCTCCATATCTTGCACGACACCTGTATCCTGCACGCCTGTATCCTGCACGACACCCTGTATCCTCGACACCCACGATCTGGTAATGCACGACACCCTGTATCCTGCACGACACCCCCATATCTTGCACATACAGTCTGTCATCTCAGTATCCTGTATCCATGCACGACACCCTGTATCTTTGCACGACACCCTGTATCCTGCACGACACCCCCGTATCCTGCACGACACGATCGCACCTTGCACGCTGTATCTTGCACGACACCCTGTATCCTGCACGATACTCCTGTATCCTAACGACACCCCTGTATCCTGCACGACACTCCCTGTATCTGCGTGACACCCATATCCTGTATCCCACGACACCCCTGTATCCTGCACATTGTCTGTATCCTGCACGACACCCTGTATCCTGCACGACACCCCTGTATCCTGCACGACACCCTGTATCCTGCATCGACACTGTATCTTGCACGACACCCTGTATCCTGCACGACACCCTGTATCTTGCACGACACCCTGTATCCTGCACGACACCTGTATCTTGCACGACACCCTGTATCCTGAACGACACTGTATCTTGCACGACACCCTCCTGCACGACACTTATATCTGCACGACACCCCTGCATCTTGCACGACACCTCATCCTGCATCAGACTCTGTATCTTGCTGCATCTTGCACGACACCCCTGTATCCTGCACGACACCCTGTATCTTGCATCTTGCACGACACCTTTATCCTGCACGACACCCTGTATCCTGCTGTACGACACCCCTGTATCTTGCACGACACCCTGTATCCTGCACGACACCTCTGCATCCTGCACGACACCCCTGTATCTTGCACGACATCCTGCACGACACCCTGTATCCTGCACGACATCCTGTATCCTGCACGACATCTGTATCCTGTATGACACTCTGCATCATGTATAACCTCTCGCATCATGTATAACACTATGTATCATGTATAACACTATGTATCATGTATAACACTATATCATGTATAACACTATGTATCTATGTATATAACACTATGTATCATGTATAACACTTGTATCATGTAACACTCGGTATCATGTATAACTCTCTGCATGTATAACTCTCTGTATCATGTATAATATCATGTATAACACTCTGTATCATGTATAACACTATGTATCATGTATAATGTATCAATATCTGTATCATGTATAATCATGTATAACTTGTATCATGTATAATATCATGTATCTGTATCATGTATAATATATATGCTGTATCATGTATAACTCTCTGTATCATATAACACCTGTATCATGTATAATATCTAACTGCTCTGCATCATGTATAACACTCTGTATCATGTATAACTGTATCATGTATAACACTCTGTATCATGTATAACTCTCTGTATCATGTATAACACTATGTATCATGTATAACACTATGTATCATGTATAACTCTCTCTGTATCATGTATAACTCTCTGTATCATGTATAAACTCTCTGTATCATGTATAACACTCTGTATCATGTATAACTCTATGTATCATGTATAACACTCGGTATCATGTATAAATCATGTATAACTCTGTCGTATAACTCTCTGTATCATGTATAACCTTCTGTATCATGTATCACTCTAACACTGTATCATGTATAACACTGTATCATGTATAACTTGTATCACTGTATCTGTATACCTTATGTATCATGTATACTCTGTATCATGTATAACACTCATGCGTATCATGTATAACACTATATCATGTATAATCATGTATAACTTCTCTGTGTATCATGTATAACTCTCTGTATCATGTATAACTCTGTATGGTATCATGTATCTGTATCATGTATAACACTATGTACACTCGTATCATGTATAACTCTCTGTATCACATATACTCTGTATCATGTATAACTCTGTATAACATGTATACTTTTATATGTCATATAGCACTATATGTATCATATATATAACACTATGTATCATGTATAACTCTGTATCATGTATAACACTCTGTATCATGTATAACTCTCTGTATCATGTATAACTCTCTGTATCATAATAATAATAATAATAATAATAATAATTACGGTTTATTGAAAGAGCTTGGCAGCCAGAGGCTAGTATACAGTTACATATTTGAGAATAGTTGCAATTACAAATAATATACAATAGCATAGTGACACGTGACATATAATAACTAGATGGGGAAAGCTCAAACTACAGTTCATTTCAACATAGTGACAGTGGAGCAGTGTTTACTGGGGTGGGAATACACTGATTTATTACAAGTTATATACAAGTAACATAAGTGACACAAATGAGACATATAATAACTAGATGGGGAAAAGCTCAAACTACAGTTCATTTCAACATAGTGACAGTGTAAGGAGCAGTGTTTACTGGGAGTGAATACACTGATTTATTACAAGTTATTGATAATTTTTACAATGGTTGGGACTGGGCTGTTCTTATAGCGATCAGTTCGTGCACGTGTGGGCTGGATGCGGTTGTGGTGTCGAACAGCAATTCTCGGACAAGGGATCTCAGGTGGTAGTAGGAGCCGGTGTCGGGGATGGTGTAGAAGCTTCTTACCAAATTTGCAGATGAGGTCGTGGTGATGGTCAGTGAGAGTCGAAAGGGTCAGTGTGTTGAGCGCTTCTTGATATGTGGAGTAGGAAGGGGAGAGAATAATCTTGCATGCCCTCTTTTGCACTTTTTCTAGGTGTTTACGTTGTGTGGCATTTGGGGAGGAAGACCAGGTGGGGGAGGCATAGGTGAGCTTGGGAAATATGAATGTTGTGTAAACACTGAGGAGCTCGGGTGCAGGAACTCCGAGGGACTTGAGTCGGCGGAGGAGGTGGAGACGGAAACTGGAGGATTTGACAACTTCACTGACGTGTGGTTTTCAATTTAGTTTGTTGTCTATGGTGACGCCGAGGAGCTTCATGGAATCTACAACCTGGAGTGTGTTCGGACCTAGAGTAATGGAAGGAGGTGGGACAATGTCGGAGGAGAGGTTGATGTGCATAACCATGGTCTTGGTATGGTTGATGGTGACATGGTTGTTGGTGGCCCAGTTTTGGAGACTGTTCAATAAATCCTGAAGGGCGGTATAGTTGGGAGCAGAATTGTTGACGCTGATCCCAATGGCAGAGTCCAGGAAGACAGTGTTGTGGCGATAGAAGTGGACTACAGAAATCAGCATAGTGTTATGTAGATGAGCCATGGTAAAAGCACTAAGGTGTTTATACAGTGTAGGTGTAACGTTAAGGCGGTTAGCCATCTCCCTTCAATGACCATGAGGACGTCGCTGAGGCTGTCCCAGTCATATCCCTTATTGCGTTGGTCACTGTCGCGTCCATCATTCTTGAGTCTTATAGCGCACCCGAGGTCTATTATGTGTGCGGTATATGGACGGCAGGAGGCGTCGATTATAATGTTCTCTTCGTGTAGGTCCCGGTGAGCGTAACCCTTGGCGTGGAGCTGATCGAGTGCCTCACTCATGGAGGTGAAGGCCTCGAGGCACTCTTCTTTAGAATGTGACTCTAAAAATTTGTCAACTGTGACGCCGCTACAGTACTCCATAACCAATGCCTGAGGGTCTTCACTGGTGACGCCATAAAGGACAGGGGCACCACCAGCCCCATTAAGATGGTAGAGCGCCAGGGCCTCGGCCATGAGAGACTGGCCCTCGTGGGAGGTCTTGGCGACGGCCGGGACTACCCCTCCATTGGCCAGCTTGAGACTCACAAGACGGGCTATGCCGTACGCTCCCTGTCCTAACACTCTCTGGTTCGTGATGTCGTTATAACTGACTCGAGGAAGGTGACTGTCATCCATCTTAACTGCTGGAGAGTCTTGGGAACTGCTACTGCTGAGGTCAAGGTCGCTGCTGTAACTGATGGACACAGTATATTCGAAGATATCAAGAGCATCCATAATTAACAAAGTCCCGAGCACTTACTAGCGTTCAGCCTAAGAGATCTGAGCCGAGAATAATGTAGTAAGAGGTGGAATATTGTGTAGTGTGGTGTAGTGTAGTAGGGTTGGAATATTGTGTAGTGTGGTGTAGTGTAGTTATTATAGTGATGGTGGTAGTTGTTTAGTGGTGGTGATGGTGGTAGTTAAGGTGTGTGGTGGTGGATGTAGTGATGGTGGTGGTAGTGATGGTGGTAGTGATGATGGTGGTAGTTGAGATGTGTGGTGATGGTGGTAGTGATGGTGGTGGTAGTTAAGATGTGTGATGGTAGTAGTGATGATGGTGGTAGTGATGATGGTGGTAGTTAAGATGCGTGGTGATGGTGGTAGTGATGATGGTGGTAGTTAAGATGCATGGTGATGGTGGTAGTGATGATGGTGGTAGTGATGGTGGTGGTAGTTAAGATGTGTGGTGGTAGTTAAGATGTGTGGTGATGGTGGTAGTGATGATGGTGGTAGTTAAGATGCGTGGTGATGGTGGTAGTGATGATGATGGTAGTGATGGTGGTGGTAGTGATGATGGTGGTAGTGATGGTGGTGGTAGTTAAGATGTGTGGTGATGGTGGTAGTAGTTAAGATGTCTGGTGGTGGTTGTAGTGATGGTGGTTGTAGTGATGGTGGTGGTAGTGATGATGGTGGTAGTGATGGTGGTTGTAGTGATGATGGTGGTAGTGATGGTGGTAGTTAGTTAAGATGTGTGTGATGGTGGTGAGATGATGATGGTGGTAGTTAAGATGTGGTGATGGTGGTAGTGATGATGAGTGATGGTGGTGGTATTAAGATGTGTGGTGATGGTGGTAGTGATGGTAGTTAAGATGCATGGTGATGGTGGTAGTGATGATGGTGGTAGTGATGGTGGTGGTAGTTAAGATGTGTGGTGG
The DNA here is from genome assembly GCF_018991925.1 of Homarus americanus. Lineage (NCBI taxonomy): Eukaryota > Metazoa > Arthropoda > Malacostraca > Decapoda > Nephropidae > Homarus > Homarus americanus. Next base: position 1,062,254 of record NW_024731872.1, on the reverse strand, counting down.
TAGTTAAGATGTGTGGTGATGGTGGTAGTGATGATGGTGGTAGTGATGGTGGTGGTAGTTAAGATGTGTGGTGATGGTGGTAGTGATGATGGTGGTAGTTAAGATGCGTGGTGATGGTGTAACTCTCTGTATCATGTATAACACTATGTATCATGTATAACCTCTATGTATCATGTATAACACTCTGTATCATGTATAACACTCTGTATCATGTATAATTCTCTGTATCATGTATAACACTCTGTATCATGTATAACACTCTGTATCATGTATAACTCTGTATCATGTATAACTCTCTGTATCATGTATAACTCTCTGTATCATGTATAACACTATGTATCATGTATAACCTCTATGTATCATGTATAACACTCTGTATCATGTATAACTCTCTGTATCATGTATAACTCTCTGTATCATGTATAACTCTCTGTATCATGTATAACACTCTGTATCATGTATAACACTCTGTATCATGTATAACTCTCTGTATCATGTATAACTCTCTGTATCATGTATAACACTCTGTATCATGTATAACTCTCTGTATCATGTATAACTCTCTGTATCATGTATAACTCTCTGTATCATGTATAACACTCTGTATCATGTATAACTCTCTGTATCATGTATAACTCTCTGTATCATGTATAACACTCTGTATCATGTATAACTCTCTGTATCATGTATAACACTCTGTATCATGTATAACTCTCTGTATCATGTATAACACTCTGTATCATGTATAACACTCTGTATCATGTATAACACTCTGTATCATGTATAACTCTCTGTATCATGCATAACACTCTGTATCATGTATAACTCTCTGTATCATGTATAATTCTCTGTATCCTGCCAAGATACATCGACAAAGCTGACTTGAACTACACATTCTCCCACCTAACCCTCCAGTGAGCAATAGTAAGCAAGCTTCTGTGCTAATAAAGAAGACGAAAAGTAGAAGTGGGTCTCATAGGCCTGGCGGTCCGTTAGGGAAAGTGTGGATTGTCATAGCACACTATATACCTAGTCTCAATCGGTTCACAATGAGGCAGCGGGGCCGGTACTACTCTCCGCTGCCTTCACTACAAAAACAGAGATTACACAAACCGGGGATACCCGTCAACACTGTAGGGAGGATCTCCAGTTTTCCCATAATATCGACAACATTATGCAATCTTATGGATGCTGGACCTTGGGTAGCACAATATGTGAAGGTTGAGAGCGAATGATGTGGTAAATGTGAAACTGGTGGGGCGAATCCCATGTTGCGTCTGAATAGTAAACTAATATGCTTTTTTGATGGATTCCACTAAAATTTCCCTAGAAACACTTCCACATTTATTTAAAAAATGTGAAGAATGAAAGAAAACTCTGGAATAAAAATAAAGTTATGACCATCATCATACATTCATAGACTGTTCTATCACATGGCGTGCTACAGTGGTAAGCACTACATCGAGGTGGTTGGTGGTTATCAGGACAACATATAAATTGGCTAGTTGATAAGTCCAAAATATGGCATTAGACGGAGAACTTGTGATAAACAACTCTTTATGTTTTATTAGTTCGACTAAATCAGATTGCTCTTTTGAAACCTTCGTTTTATTTGCACGAAGACATTTAAAAAATAAAGTTACCTTAGAAAACATTGAAAAATAAAAAGAATCTTGAATGGCGCCGAGATCCTGGTGAGAAAGGTACGAGATGTAGCCTAACCATCTTCTGCGAAGTTCTCTTGGACTAAAACATGAAGTTCACCATTTTCCCAAGTGTAAGCTATGTCCCCATTGGGGATGGAGCTCCATGCAACCATAATTTATTTGTGTCGGAAATTGGTAAAATTTAATGAAATGCTGCACGAAATGTTGGATGTTTAAAACGAAGTTGACGCAACTTATAGACACGATGCAACAACTACGACTAGATAGAAACGAGATAGTCTAAATACCAAGTAGTCCAATGGTGTGTCGGCAACTGAAGACACTGTCAACGTTATGAATAATGAATGCTTTGGTTGATGTGCTCCTCATCGGTTAGTCTGTGGGCAATGTAAACACTCTTCAACGCGACAAATTATCAAAGGTAAGAAACAGGTGACAGTACATCTTACAAAATATACTGAGCAGAAGTGTGGGGAGGAGTCGCAAAGCAAGTCGACCATGGACACCCACAGCAAGTATTACTGAGTACAAGCTTGACCGACCATGACACTGGAACAGTAAGTAGAGAAAAAAACTGCAACAACAACAAGGAGGACTCCTCTGACACTACAAACTGCGTTCTACACTGTGCTGGGGGGCTTGGTGAAGTAGCTAACCAGGTTAACAGTGAAGCCAACACAGATGATGGACACCACAGAGGCGCCGTGATGGGTGTTGGGAAAGGTAGAATACATTTTAGGTCTGTTAAGCGAACTGAAGATGTTCTCAGGTAGAATTAAGAAAAAGTTTATACAGCTTCTATGGAATGAAAGTTGCCCTCAGTGAGAGAAAAGCTTTTTGATGCTAAATTATGATGCTGCTGAGGCTATAATGCTATCAATAGGCCTCAACAACTAAGATTTTAAGTGCATAACTTGGTTAGCAATTACACAGGTTTTTATACCGTTTTTATTTTTTAGGTAATTCTTATGCAAGGTGACTGTGACTGTGTACACAAATAACTCTGTTCCTGGAATATAAACACTGATATAATATCTAAACTAATTAATCAATCATTCGTGTTACAAGAAATGTGTACCAAAAGCTAGACTAAGTATCCCTTATCCGAAATGCTTGGGGGCCTTAAGGATCTCAGATTTGGGATATTATTGGATTTTGGACTACTGTACCTATATCCTGTATACAGAACCTGTGTAATGTGGTAGCTCACCCAGCAGGGATGGTGCCCAAGTTTATGCACAAAATTAATTTATTTTTTATTTACAGTATATGGATGCATATATAGTGTAAGTAATTTTATGAAATATAATTTAATCATTTTGGGTATAAAATATATGATAAGATGTACACTAAAGACCCAGAAAGGTAAGCAATCACTACCGTCTGTTTGGCATCGCCATGACGCCTGACTCTGAGGCGCTAAGCAGCCTGTGTCTTACCATTATTCATTACACATACGTAGATATTCAGTGTATTCTCTACCATAAATACTTTCGGATTTCACAGCATTTCGGTCACACTTTACTCTGAGACACTTGGTGGCTCACTAACTTAGCCATTAAGATAAAGAAAATAACTTGTGTAACAAATATTGTTATAACTTCTTTTTAAAGGGATATACAGTAGTTATTATTGTTAATGTTGATATAAGAAGCAACAAATGGGAAGCTACGAGACTAAATATTTATTAAGATATGTTGAGTCAAATTCAACAAATTCTCACTATAATGACTCTTAATTGTGTTTATTATACTAGAGATTTCATTGTTGAACCATTTCGTGGACGAGCATGGAATAACTTTTACGAGTAGAAATAACTAAAGTGTTTTGATAGAGAGATGTTAATCTACCTTAATTTTTGTACCATCAAGCAACTATTACTGTATAAAACTGGAGCACATTGTAGACAGTAGTAGAGGCGTGCTGGTTTCATAGTGATTGTGACTTTGGTAACTAATAGTGCACAGGCTATATACAATGATTTAATAACAAGATTATGTACAAATGTATATAAAAGGCCGGGTGCTGAGTGAAGTAGGTTAAAGGATGACGAGATAAAGGTGAGTAGTGGCTGATGTAGGAGACCTGATCCATGACGATGTGGGAAGATTTGCAATTACTGGTTGTCAGGATCAGTCCACCTGGAGCACATTAATAACATGTATCACATCATAACCAGGAGAAAGAATAAGATAGCACCAGGTTTGGAATGAAGATATAAAGCAGCTTCCGGGTGTGACTAGGAAAGACAGTCTCCGCTGACTGAGAGCTGACAGGGCGGGGAACTCACTTTAGTTTACCACGACGAAAGAAACCAAAAAATTATTTAAGAAAGCATTGTTTGAGATGAATTAAATATGAAGGCAGTTGTTAAAAGGGCAGAATACAAAACTTAAAAGAAAAGTAAAATTCTTAGTCATTGACGCTAATGATAGTGATAAAGGCGTTATTACAGTTTTTAATGTCAAGTTCTTTAACAACACAGAGGGAGAATAATATATTTTGTTGCAAATTGATCTTCGTGATTTATTAAAAGGTAAATGGAAAATTAATGAACAAACCTACAGTAAGTATATGAACTACAGGGTGAGCATAAAGTCTTTCCCTGATTACAAACATTTATTACACAAAACATATGCTAGGTACAAACATACAGTTTTTTGCAGCTTAAAATATGCATGAAAAAAAATCTATGAATTCGTCTACTCAATGCTACAACATTCATGTTTCTATCTAGAATGGTCTTCGAGATATGATTTTTCATAATCAGGGAAAGACTTTATGCTCACCCTGTATATGTGCGACGAGATTCAACAGTAAACTGAACGCTGGTGTTTAGACTCATAACTCTTCTCAGAATTGTGACTCGGCTTATTAATGACCTTTTCCTACACTATTTTAATTGCTAAAATGGATAATCAGCTCAAAATTAAAAAACAAACAAATATAGCTTCTCTTGTTCCCATTCCCTTTCTAAATCCATTTTGCGCTCTTAAGATAACTTAATTTCCATTCTAAACATTTTTGTTTTACTTAAAATTATGTTTAATAAGCTTTTCAAAATGCTCGTCTCGCAAGCGAGCGGACCCGGGTTTTGTTATCCCCCGGCAGGGTGACACTATGGACAAGTTTCTTTACGCCATTTGCTTCTGTCGACCCAGCAGTAATTGGAAACCTGGATGTTAATCGATTTGAAGATCATGTTCTAGGGTAATAGTTAGCCAGTGCAGTTGTCCGGTCTACTCGGACTATTCCTTGACACCATGTCATGCAGCTCATTAACTCAGGGTGTGATTGTTGTGTTGGCGACAGCTTCTACACCTTAAACAAATTCACGCCTAGGTGGCCCTTGGGCCGGCCGTCCTCGTTATACGAGGGGCAACCATTATTTATTTTATCATTGTTCTGAACTGGGTGCACTCTAAGGCCCCTGGCTTTTTAGTTAATACAAATATTGATTTTTTTAAAATCATTGGGAAGGTCTATTTTGAAGTATATAGAATTACATATTTTAGTCAAACATTTGATCCCATTCTTGTCCATTTGTTTTCTAAATTCTGCCAGAAGCTGATCAAACCCACAAGTTTTATAATTTTTAATTTTGCTCACAGTTGCCTCAACTTATGTTTCCAGAATTGGCATTTCGATCTTTATTTCCTTATCGTTTTCTACCTCTACTCTATCCTTATCATTGTATGTTTCTTCTACGTACTCTGCCCTTCTCTCTTTTACTCCTGCCTCAACAGGATCTTTTAGTAAGCCCACCTCTTGTATTTCCTTTCTTTCTTGTTCATTTTTTAATCTTCCTTTACAGCCTCTTCCACTTCCAACTGGTACAATCAGCGTTGTCAATACACTCTCTCGGTGTGGTGTGAACCCCAGGAGTATCGACTCTTGAATCCGAAGTATTCACGAGCGAGGGAGAGAGGGAGGCCGAGGGAGGACAGGAGCCAGTGTGTGTGTGAGTGGGTGACGGGTAGGAGGCGAGAGGGGTGGAGGAGAGATAAGCAGTTACTTATGCACTTACAACTCGGGATATATTAAACAAGAATATAAATACGTAAGACAAAACACAGAATATGAATAGAATGTGTTACCGCTCATTAGGGTGGTAGTCCCAGCAGCTACATAGGCTATATTTTTTATACTTCAACCCGCCGCGTGCTTACCTTGAGCATAAGACCATTCTGTGTAGTTACATGACACTGCTTCCTTCACTAGTCTCGGTAACCTTTGCTTCATTACTCCTAATTATATTGACTTCATTGTTCTCACATAATGTACGGTAGGTCTTATCTTTTTAACATCTCGAAGGGGTCAAACAAGTTATGGACCAAGGAGTGTGACGCACCGATGTGACAGAAGAACTCGCTGACAAACGTGTGTATTATGTCACTCCTTGTAATGAGGGACACCTACTGTAACAGCGAGGTGACACTGCCAGTCAACCATAGAGAACGAGCCTTAACAGCCAGCAATGGAACTAGACATATTTTTAATAATTGATTATTAAGATATTTATGACACTACAATGCGCACTTAAAGACCTCAGTTGTTCGAAGTGCGATAATACATAACATGAACATCAGTGAAAGAAAATAATACTAAAACTTGAGATTCGGAAGTTTTGAACCAGCCGTTTGTAACAGAGGACTCAAAGAGACGCCACCGGAAATCCAAACCAACATGACGTCAAAAGTAACATGACTAATTATCAAATACTGGTGACAGACTATCCTGACAAACACGTTCCTAGAACATCATGTTATGTTATGTACAAAACATAATATAATTTTAAATACAAACAGTTCACCGGAAGTGGTTTATTTAATGCCATTTACATAACATCATCTTTAATAGAACCTACTTCAGGACAACCAACGTTTTTGCTCACTAAAGGTGAAACTAATTACGCTGGCAGTGAAATTTTTATGTAAAACGTTTATTGTAAGTATTTTATACACTATACCGTACAGTAGGCTCACTATATCAACGAACGGACAGACAGACGGAAACTACATTAATGTGTCCATCTTACGACAAATAATAATATAAATTTAGCACTAGAAATTATACAACATCATATCTTCCCTCGGAAAAACCTTAGAATTATAATGTTTGTGATAAAGTATAAATTATTTGTCAACTAATCTCGCCACTGAAATTTTAAACTCTAGTACAGTATAAAGAAATAATAACCTAGCAGCAGAGTAAGCAGCCAGAGCCCGTCCACGACCTAACCCAGCCCAAACATGTCACAAAGACGTTTAACCACGACCAACAGGCAAAAGAAAATCCTGGTGGTTTGATTCTCGGGCACTACCGAGGACTTGGTGTGCTGTACCCACACCTAACGGGCAGTCATGACTATGGGAGTCATGATAAGTAGGAATCTTAAACCAAGTAAACAATGTGTATTTGCTCGAAACAAGACTAACAAAGTACTTGGGTTCATACAAAGGAGTGTTAGTTACAAGACTAGCGAGGTCATCCTAAAACCATATCTTGCGCTTGTGAGGCCTCACCTGGATTACGCAGTTCAATTCCGCTCACCGTACTACAGAATGGATATAGAATCCCTAGAAAGAATTCAGAGGAGAATGACAAGACTAATCCCGGGCATTAGGAAACTTGAGTACAGAGACAGGTTAAGGCATCTTAATTTGCACTCCCTCGAGAGACGTAGAGTGAGGGGCGATATGATCGAAGTATATAAATAGAAGTCAGGGCTAAACAAAGATGACATTACAAAGGTACTCAAACTATCCAACCAAGAGCGAACTCGTAACAATGGTTATAAATTAGACAAATTCAGATTTATGCGCGAAATAGGTAAACATTGGTTTGGAAATAGAGTAGTGGACAAGTGGAACAAGTTACCAAACATCATCATTAACTCGAATACGCTGGATAGCTTCAAACATAGGTTGGATGGATACATGAACGATAGGGGTTGGGTGTAAATGGGACTGCCCAGTATGGGCCAATAGGCCCGCTGCAGTTTCCTCCGTTCTAATGTTCTTTGTTCTTATAAAACAAAGTAATTGACGAAAATTAACAAGAAATACACAAACAATGGAATAAAATACTGTAGTAATCTCAGCCTTAATATGAAGGGGCATTCATTGATGATTACATTGATGCAGCCTCGCGACCAATTGTTTAATAAATCAAGTCATCTCCCTAATGAATAATGGACAGCATCGCTTATGAGTTACCGCCATCACAAATGTTTTCTAGGATTGCCACCTTGATAATGATTGGTTGGGGAAACAAGAAAAACTACTCGGAATCTATTTAAGAAACAGTAAGTAGGCCGTGTATCTCGGTGAGTTGAGAGGGAAAACATCACGGGAATATGACTAACACGAAACACAAAAATAAGTCGCCCATTCCTGTTAAAATCACACATACACACTTCAGTGACTAAGGAAATTCAATGCATTTTTTCCTTGCTCCGTCAGCGAATTCTCATTCTCTATAATAAAACTGACGAACACAACAAACCATTAAAGAGGAGGTCACCGTAAAATATCTTTACTCTTTGAAACCTTATAACACAGAAGACCATCAATCACTGTACTAGCCTGATAAACCTTTACCTCTCTTAACTCATATTGGGAGTGATCCGGCTTTAGCAGCTACCTGACGAACTTTCTCTATAGGGGATAAAAGTTTTCTTACCTAGAGAAACATACAAATAGGCAGGAATTTTTTTTTTAGTGTAGCACATATTCCTAAAATTTTCACTTTTTCGTTCATACATTGAAGAAAATTAATTTAATAAACCTAACCCAAGATATTAGTTATTTCCCTTTTTTTCTAAAATAGAATAAAATTCCTTCCTGTTTAAAGAACTCGGTTTACTGTTAGTAATATCTATGGTTTTACTCTTCTGAATCTTCACCGTTATGTTGCGAAAAAAAATATCGGGTGACTAATAATCATCACTCAAAGCAAATATGCTAATCAGCTAATCCACTCCATAAGTACGACCCATTGCAACCCGCTGGTCGTCCCCCAAAATTCGTCCTTTAAACTGGTATACAACTTCTTTTTACCTTTGCCAAGGGAAATATTCATACAGAATATATTGTGGAAACAATGAGGATCCAACTTACCATACATAACACGGAGGTGGCAGACTGCAGACTTATTACCCTCTCGTTCCTTCTTGCCAGTGGCTCCTTATTCTCAAACACGTAAAAATTTTTGACCTTTCCTCTGTCTGGAAGGGATTTACTAATCCCATGACTTAGGAACTAACAATAATCCCAAAATTTCAATCCATATTTTCTGAAAAAAAAAACACCGCGGGAAACAGTGACCACAACCTTCCACAAGTTCACAACCACCGTCAGCAGTAGACTGACGAAGACCGACAGGCAAATAAGTCAATACGAAAAACATACCCCTAAACTGCACTTCAGCTCCTCGTTCGCTTGTTTCTCACAACCCAAACAGCATTACACCCCCCTTCACATTCCATCTGCAGTACTTGTTATTATTATTACTTTTTTTTTTTGCCACTAGATATGTAAGATTTATTTTAGTTGAACGAGATTGGTTTGATATATGTCAAAATTAGTCTGGTGTTATTTAATTTGTTCCATTAACCACTGACCTACTACTACTCTCTCGTTTGTAACTGCGGGAGAAACTTTACTGGTGGACGATGTTTTTATTTACACGGTTGATCTTGAATGTCTGGCGGAAGATATATAATTCCAGTCAAAATAATTAGGGTAATATTATATTTGTGAACTTTTCCTTAACGTTATTAGTATATATTACAACCGACTGAGAAATAGTTGACGTTTTATAAAATTATAATTGGTAAATAGTATCCAAGCCTATTTATGATTTTTTTTTAAATAAATATAATAATTTTCTCGTCATATTTTATCCTTCAGAGAAACAGTTGACGCGAAACACGAGATAAACAAACCTCACCGACATAACCTAAATGAGCGTACAATGGTGGTTAGGTATGTTAGGTAAGATTGAGTTAGGTTATGTATGATGCGTTAGTTTAGGTTAGTTTAGGTTAGGTTAGTATTTGGGCGTAACAGTGAATTGTATTGGGCTCTTACCTATGACTGCTGCACGTGTTGCTGGCTTGAGTAACTTTATATATTATATTGGCGATGATCGACGGATGGATGGACACTCTCAACTGTAATGCCTGCGTATTAAGCAGTAAGAAATGATGCACAAGCCAGGAGCGACAAAGAAAGTACGTCAGTAGGCTGGCTTATATTTTCTTAAGTTGAACTTGTTCTACACCTTATAGGAGTGAAGGAAAATGCTAGGAGGTAATGGTAGGCCATACAATGTACACCTGGAGTATATAAAAGCCTTAACCCCTTTTGTACTGGGTCCCCTTTGAGCTGAATAAAATCGTTTGACGTTAGCCAAATAAAATATTAAGTGGCGTCCCCGTAGTGGGGATAGTTTACTAATATTATTATGACTCAGGGCTAGGTATAATGCTAGGTAGACGCCAATTAATGTACCAAGGAATTCCTACGTTTTTATCAATGTTCATTCATCACCAGTGATCCAACAACCTTGGGAGTACAAATTCTGCTCAGTGGACAGCAGACATGCTGTTCAGTGAGGCACTGGGCCGTAACCCTCACGCCACTGACACTCGAAAATCTGACGTAAATCTGTGGTTATGGCTGATGAACACTCCACTTCACATAACAAGGAGGTGTGGTGTGCATCTGGAGTAGATCTTCGCTTAAATTGTACTTTTGTTAAACGAAAAGATAAAAATAAACTTATCAGTATTTGCGCGAGAGCTCTTGAATAAATTATGCCAAGGAAGATGACATTGCGAATTTATTTTTTTTTCAATGATAAATTGGGCGACACATATAGAGACTTCCGAGTAAGATGGGGTAAATTTAGTGGCTTTGGGAACACGCCTCAAGAAAACGTGTTGTTCTTTTCCTAGACTTAGTACCAGGTTTCCAGTAAAGTGCTTCAGGTTTCCAGTGAAGCGCTTCACGTTGTCAGCAAGAAACAAGCATTGTCATGTACAGTTGCTCTGCACTTCACCAATAGCTTGACAAGGTTCGGTCACGCTTGCAGACACACGGGCGTCGCTAACAGCACCTGCAAAATAGGGTTTAATGTGATTTTTTTCTACCCTGGACTTCTTTTGTCAGTATTGTGGAGACTGACGGGAAGAATCGACGCCTCTTTTACAGAGTAGTGACGCGTTCTCAAAAGATAGTCAGACACCTCAAGATCCGTGGTACCTGTTCAGAGTATGAAGTATTTCATTTATCATTTATTTTCCAGCTGGTTAACTTCTCTCAAAATAATTGTGAGTGAAAATGGGTAAATTGTTCAGTCATAGTTTTGCTTTGCTTCAGTATTTGTTAACGTTGATGAGTTATGTTTACTGGTTGGTAACGACGTCCACACAAAAGGTGAGGGAGACGGTCGGTAACCTCCACAAGTTAGTTCTTATGCGTCAGAGAATCAGACTTTTTAATGTGTTCTAGAGTAATGGAAATGATTCACACCTTGAAAATATAGACCTATTGTAAACTATACTAAACCAAATTGCCACATCATGGAAAGGAAGGAAGTCTGATTATTAAGAGGATGTGTAAAAGGAAGAATAACTTTACTAATATTATACAAGTTGTATTCTATTTTAAACACTGGTCACTGAAGCATCTAACGACATAAAACACCCACTAAAGGGCGTATATATCTATCATCTTGACAAAGGTCGTGCATAGGATTCTGCGTTAACTACCTTTCTTGCAGTACGATCGTAGGTAAGATTGTTATAGCGATGTTATCAGTATCAGCAACATGTACCAAAGGTGATAACGGCATCAAGAGTGATCGTCCATCTGCCAGTGATGACTCTTGGTCTGTACACCCTGATGCCTGTACCGGGTGGCTAGAAGCCTTGCTCGTTTTCATTGAGGAATTTCCATCATCTAAGAACACTTCGAACAACGATCCAATATTGATTCTACAACGTTTCAGCACCAATTATTTTAGCACAGAACTTTGTAGTCCGGGAAGTTTAATAGTTGATCTTACTTTCGCTGTTCTAAACAAAGATCTTGTATCTCAAACGTACGTTGATGAGCACTGTCCAGGTAGCTCAGGTGTGTTAGAAATCCATTTTAGTTATTTGACACGTAATCCCATCATCTATTTACTGGTACACATACCATGAGGCAATAAAAATAAAAATAAAAATATCCAAGCATGAGCCCCTACATATGCAGAGGATTCGTTTGTTCAATATAAATTTCACAACAGTGGATACAAATAGATAAACAAAACAGAGAAACTCCACCTTGCTTCATGAAGTATACCCAAGATCGTATTATAATCATCACAGATCGAACCATATCAACATCGTGTCCCAGTGATACTTAATACCTTACAACTCAATTAAGATCGTAAATATAGGTCAGACTGTAAATAGCGGATGCCAGAATCGCTGGTAAATACAACCCCATCATAACTTACTGTACGTTCCTTTGTTGTGAACGAATACTATACCTCACTAAGTAGTTGATGTTAAAATGTATTATTACACTTACTGACTCATGAGCTCAAGACTGGTGACTGAGGCCTTGAAGTGCGGTAAGTGTGGCCCAGTGGGAGAAGGTGTAAGAGTGAAGAAGGAGGTGGTAGAGTGGAGGCTTTAGGTCAATCTGAGAGTCATTCTTGATCTGTCGCATTTATTGTCATGTCACGTGTAATCTCAAGCTGGCCCTCGTGACTCACACAACTATTTTCCTCTTCCTGTAGATTACTTCTGGTAATAATATCAACACCAACAACTAGACAGTACAATAACACAGTCAACAAGCCCCACAGGATGTTGTACACGCACTTCGGAAGCCACGCACCCCTGAGCATACACGGTCACAAGGTTCATATACGACACATCCTTAGGTGACGATGTAACAACGTACCAAGTTTTGTAGCAATAATGACTATTTAGTGAGTGCTGGAGTAGACACTGAGTTACTGACGGCTAAGATGAACACTAGAGGGTTACGACACCATAATATATAGTGTTTTATTATCTCTATTAAAAGCAGTAAATTGAAAGGTACTGTGGTTGAAGCGTGCGAGACAGAAACACCAACAAACAAGCAACTAACAGACAAAACCGGCGTTTAAACTAATCTGTAGTCGCTCACCGTTAAGTCTGGTAGTTCATTACTAATTGTTAAACTAAGTAAAGCTTAGGTGATTTGTTTACACAGGTCAGGTTAAGTTTAGATTTGGGATAGGTCAGGACGGGTTGTTCGATGTATCAGGGTGGGAGCAAGCAAACGTCATGGTGTGGGAGGGCCAATCAGCGAGAGCCACGCCCAAATATGTTTTGGAGTCTGCCTTAATTGCATTCGGACATGAGTGATTTCGACGCTCGGGAAATTATCACGTACTTTTACTTTCTGTTTGTCGAATGTGTGAGGATAATCACGCCTGTTGAGACGGAGTAGAACTTTATGCACTGTTATAATTTTCAGATCTTTGTGCTCGTACTTGTGATTAGACTTTTTCTGAATTACCGAAATGAGCAATAGCTGTACTATTTTTACAGTGACGCCCCCCCCCCTCCCCCATCTACCTGCAACACTCCCGCTGTTTAGAGGCTCACCCACTCACGTCACAGATGGTGTCCTTGACTGAGTCTGGGGGTACGGGACCATGTGGTGTGTGTTTGGTGTACAGGTTGACGGCCACACAACACTAACACTGAAATGTTTATCGCACACACACACACACACACACATACACACACACATAAACACACACAATCATAAAGTTGGTCGTGCTTTTTATGTATATCCGACCTTCATAATAATGCATGAGCTCCTCTGTTCATAATAACAACAACAACAATAATAATAATAATACCTTTACTACTACTAATACTAATAATTGACGATACACTACATAACTAATTCCAATAACGTACACTTGATGTAACTGACAACACTCGACTACTCCACACAAATGACTGTGTTGATATAACCCATCAAATATTAAGACAAGAATAAACAACAGGAAACTAGAATTTAGTCATTTCTGTTCTGTACATTATTACGATCAGTGACACTGTGATGACGACGACACCCGTGGGCTCTTAACTTCTTTCTACCCGTGGACTCTATTCGCTTGGTTCCATGACTTAGAGGAAAGTTTAAAACTGAACGAAGGTTTGTAAGAAAATAACTATATATTAGATAAGTAACAAGAGGAAGAAATGTTAAATTTATCAGCTGTAGAAGAATAAAAGTTAGAAAAATTAATAGAGAAATATAAGTGAAAAAATGTATCAATTGTTAGATATTATAAGGTAGAGGAAGAATGTAACATGGTGGTGTATAATTCAACTTATGCGTCACCCTGTATATCAACTTTTAAATAGAGAAGATTGTTTTGGGCCATCGTCATCCCACGGCAGTTAGCGTTGACAACAGGTTACAGTCTGAGCTCTAAATACAGTTTTGACCTCTAAATATAACTCGAATTTGCGGCTCTGCGGTTTTGTATTGCAACATATCCTGATTTTTATTTTTTTTGTATAATTATAGATGAAACGCGTTGGAATCTGTTACAAGTTCAAATTCACGGATGGTAGTTATAACTGGCCAGACTGTAAATCGTTAGTTAATCGATGGTTTTGGACAAATTAAATCACCTGTTTTGTGTTTGTTTGTTTTTATAATCTCAATGGTGATGGGAAACTGTCAAAACAAAACCGGGAACTGTTCAGACAAAGGCGTGAGTAGAAAGAGCATTGGTGTCCTTAACTCCGGGCGAGAGCGGATGATGTATCGCCATGATTAGGGTTTTGGCTTGGTCAGGAAGCTGTATATCAGACCGGGAAAGTAAGCTTTACGCACGTGGTAATTACGAGTCATTTTCACGACTCATCCCCGCGTTGAAGCTGTTTACATTCACACCCATCTGGCTGCAGACCAATGGTGTTCTCTCACAGTCCTCTGAGGCCTTAACGTGATGGCGATGTCGTTCAGGTCGAGCCCTTCAAAGAGTCGAGTCGTTCAGCGTCAGGATGTTCTGGTCTACTCGGTAGTGTACTGTTTGTTAGTTACCGGGAAGGTACAGTACTTTTCTCGTACATTACCCATGCCGCAAAGTTCCTGTCTCGCCCTCTCTCTCGCTCTCTGGGACGTGTCATGGGTGTTACTCTTGCTGTGTCATGGGCCATATCTATTTTATTTTACACTTGCGCTCTCATGTTTTTTTATTTGATTATTTGGTTTAGCAAGTTTTACCCACAGTCAACCAGGCTTACACACACGGGACTGATATCACGCTTTGTCTCTTGCTTTTATCTCTCATACATACAGTAGTTGTTACGATTCACAAAAACTTGATTGTCAGCTTACCAACCCAATAACATTAATATAGTGTCAGATTACGTCATTATTTTGATTTAAACTTCGTTTTTCTTTATATATTATATATAGTACTGCACATGTTATATATATATATATATATATATATATATATATATATATATATATATATATATATATATATATATATATATATATATATATATATGTATTCTAAATCTTTAACCGTTTCGATATTTTTTTAGTTTCTAAGGATTGCACTGCCATTCACATCAGACACTTGCATAAACAGGACACACAACAGGTATTGTATATTGAAAAACTAAGGAGATAAAAGACATTTAATTTATTTAAAATATACAAAACAATAAATAGGTATAAAAAATCTACAACACAAAACCTAAGCTGTGGCTCTACACTGATGAGTTGTCTTATTCCAAGTTATGTCACATCATCACTTAATAATAATGAACACAAGAGGACTCCAGGTGGTGTGGATGACTGCTGGCTGTGGGGGAGGAATCATGGGAGTGTGGGGGCAATCATGGGAGTGTGGGGCAATGTAAACAATGCAAATTTCACTATGGTGTGTGTGTGTGTGTGTGTTGCGACAGGTGAAGCAGGTACTGTATGTAATTTAAGAGTCACGATGGAGTCCACTGTAAATTATTAAACAAAAGCATCGTTACAAATGAGAATTTAGAATCAGCATGATATACTTTTTTATTTGTGATAGTTCTGCTACAGTTGGACAGATACAGCGAGGACTGTATCATGTGATGGCTTGAAATGCTACCAAGGACAAGATGGAGACGTATCCCTATAAGTCTGAAGATCCTTTACCCACTGATATACGTATTATCAGTTGTGGAGACGTATACTGTACACACTATTGAGGAGTCACAAACATTGACCTTTCAGAGTTTGGAACACAGAAAACAGATATTTCTTTTGATTGTTGAAAACTATGTTGTGTACAGTATTGCAAGATACCATACACCAAACTTGTACACTAAGAGATATAAAACATGCTTAACAAATGGATACACATACGGCATTTTGGATATACACATCTTATAGTCTTAATGCGTTGGAAAAATTGTATATCATAATATATATATATATATATATATATATATATATATATATATATATATATATATATATATATATATATATATATATATATATATATATATATATATATATATATATATATATATATATATAATTGAACGATGCTCATGTTATTGTAAATATTGGGGTTCAGATCTTTCTTCCACTTGGCTTATCGATGTCAATCCTTTAGTCTTCAAAACAGCCTTTGAGAATCTATAATGAGAATACTGAGAGAGAAGGAAAAATGCCCTTGCAACTGAAACAAGACTAAGAAAACGGTAACAGTAAATTCCCTCCTCCCAACTGGTGTCACACAAGAATACTCGCCTTACCTAAATTAACAAATATGTCTTTGAGATACCTGTCCTATGAGCGCCCTCATCAAGAGGAGCTCAGCTTCAGTCACACCTGAGTACCAGAGGCTAAATCAGTACAAGCTCACAGTAAAACACAACAATAAAATAAGGAAACAATGAACAAATTACTTGAGCAAGACTATTTACATAGGAACAGCTGCTCAAATAGCACAAAATAAAATTAATAATAAATACAGAATAAATATATCACAGTTTTCTCTAATTATGACCGACAATGTAAGTACACTAATGACTGTAAGATCCTTAAAAAGGGTAATATTTTCTATAATAGTTAATGTCTAAACAATGCTAAGTAACAAACAATCACAAGCAATACCTGACGTTTATGTGGATTTAGCTCATATTTTAGCTGAGTTTGGCTGCTAATCTCACAAAATATGCATTACCAATCTAACTTCTCTTAGAATGCTTTTAATACCCCGTGTGAGCTGACAGCTGCGGAAACACTGGTGTTATCTCAAGAGGCTTACAGTATATTTTGGCTCGTAACTTAATTGCCAAATATTTCTTCTATCACTGAATAGTTTCCAGGTAAAGAATTGGTGAAATTCTTAAACTGATGAAAATCACATTTTATTACAGCCGGAAATTCTGCCTCTGCGATGATGTGTCCCAGTGGTTCTTGATGTCTATCTGGCTCCTATAGGTTTCCTGGAGGCCTTTCTACTGAGGACCTCGCTTGTTCTCAAACTCCGTGAAGACTTGTATCAGATTTTGAAGAGATTTAAAGTAGTTATCAAGGATCATGAAGTCTCGAAACTCTCTGGCCGCTGACTGGCCCTCAACGTCGCGGTATTCTTGGGGCATATCCTCCTTATTGATTGTGACACTGGGCGTCAAATTGCGGTGAACCATCGCGAAGTGCAACAAGCATAAGATTTTCACAATATGAGTTTCTATTTCGCGGAAATGCTCCAAGAAGGAGCCTTGGTAGAGCGCCTGGTCCAGGGTCACCTGCTCGATGCCCACGGCCAAGCGCTGCATCTTTTCGTAGGAGTTCTGCAGCTGAGAGTTGAAGTCGCCAGGCACGGCCTCACTCTTTGTTTTCAGGAACGCAAGTTCCTGGTCCCCGATGCCCTGGTACATGTTAGCCAATTCATCCCAGCTCTTGTTTTGTAGCACCTTGCTCTGTGTGAGGAAGAACAGGCGAGTTAGTTTTGTTGTGGCGATGCTCCTATCACTATATATATATATATATATATATATATATATATATATATATATATATATATATATATATATATATATATATATATAAATTACAATAATGTCTGGAGATATATTTGAGCTGGATAAAAAGTTATAACAGCATTTATGTCTTTCATCTGTAAATACCACGAAGGAGAACATTTAAAGGTAAAAGGACATTAATTTGACCTTTAAGTTAAAAAGCTCCAAGCATTAGCAACTAACAGTGAAGGCGGCTTTTTACCGTATATACGAACATTTTCTGAAGGTGTGACGTCAGAAAATATACGCGTTTACATTACACTGTGAGTGATGGTGGGAGAGGACGAGACACCCTACACCACCAAGTTTTCAGATCTTATTTTCCTTGAGACAAGATATTGGCGGCCAATATGTGATCCTCACCGTGAATCAAATAACCTAATCACCATGAATCCAAAGTCTATTTTTGGAGAGAGAGAGAGAGAGACAGGGTAAACCACTGTCAATAAGGTGGTGGGCTTAAGACAATGAGGTCAAGTGTCACCATAATGTGCCAGGGGTCGGGGGAGGCATTGGACATGATAGGGCAGAGAAAAAACCTGTGCTCAAAAGGACTGGCAAGCCCGCGGGCGTCGGCGGCTGCGGCAGATGGGTCGCATGCCAGGCGAGCCACACCCGCCCGCGGCCCTGCACCAGGGCAACAGGTCGCAGTCTTACATGTCGCGCTCGCTACTGTTACTGCTGGGTGAAATATTTTCAACCACCTGGAAAAGTCTCTTAAACAACCACCTGCCAGCATGGCAGGTGGTAAAGCATCAGGCAGGAAATTATCAATAGTCCATAAAGGATCTTGGTATATTAGCAACACTGATTCATATGCAATATGACGGTCAGGGCTCCCAAGTGCTCCGATCTCATACGATGGATGCTGTAGAAAAGCCTCAGTACTTGGTCGAAATCTGGTCATCGTAACATACCAGAGACCTACCCCAACCTCCCTCCTCCTCTATCGCCATATTAGCATACCTCTGGCGACCAACCTCATTACCACACGGCCACTCTAATGAACTACCATCAAATCACCGAGTGGCGGGGGGAGGAACAGCCATGGAGGCATGTGTGTGGCAGCCGCTTGACGTGAGGTCCCCGGGCACTCTCATGCCATATGGCGACCAATTAGTCACGAACCTCCATGGGCGTATGAGGCCGCCAACAAACCCATCCGCAGAGGTCAAGGCTAGGTCATCACGCCCATACTGCACAGTTGTGAGTGAGCGCCGAGGAGAAGATATGGATCAAAGGTGACAGCCACTGTATATCAATCCTCCCTGGTTGGAGGTTTTGTGTCTAGCGTCGCTGTGTCAATGAATCGAAAGACTTAATTATATACAACTTCATGATACTCTACTTTATCAAACTTATCATTTATCTCAGATTCACTGTGTATGAATATGACTATTTTCTTTACGATATAATTTAACTTGGGTGTAGTGCGCTAACACCAGGTACATCGCTCTACTCCAGGAGTGAAAATTCCGGAGACTTATTAACAAACTGTATAACGTTTCGTCTTCTCCTGAGAGCCAGAAAATAATGTGTGTGTGTGTGTGTGTGTGTGTGTGTGTGTGTGTGTGTGTGTGTGTGTGTGTGTGTGTGTGTGTGTGTGTGTGTGTGTGTGTGTGTGTGTGTGTCACTAATATGGTCTCCGTAACATGAAACATCTCGCGGCACTTTGTTCTTCGAGATCTCACACTATCTTATCGCGAATACCTAACATTCTGAAGGGGTTCCGTGGACAGTGATGTCATGTCGCCTCACACTCTACGTTTTGTGACGTCTTAATCTATTGTCACACACACACACACACACACACACACACACACACACACACACACACACACACACACACACACAGTACCCGGATTCTCAGAGACGGGTGGCAAAAATTACCGTACAACTACTTAACGAGGTGAACTTTGTCTAGATGTGAACCAACACACTGATTCTCAAGGGGGGAGGGTGAAACCAGTGAAGATGTTGTAGCAACTTCTGTAGAAGAAATGTGTGAAAGTGTGAAAGGAAGACTACTGGTGAAGGTAGTCTGGAGGCACTGTGGAGGTAACGTGTGGGAGGGGAGGAAGTAACACTTGCAGAGAGAGGAGAGAAAGAGGGAGGCCCGCTGGTGGTACAGTGTTGTGGTGGCGGACTGGTGATGCAATCGGCGACTCGGAAATTCCCCCGCCTCTGTGGAATACTTCCGGTACTGGCCGTCTGTCTGTCACACGCCCAATATGACACTCGCAAGATCCACGCCCACGTTGGAACACGCCGGGGTCACCACTAGGACACGGCTGTGACGCGGAGGTCACCGCTAGGACACGGCTGTGACGCGGAGAAGTTACCATAGGTCGTGTGGAGATGTTCCAAGAGTACGACGGTGACACCTGAACCACGTCTTGTCATGAACTTTATTTTGATATATGAAGACCAAGTGAACAGGAGGAGCATGGCCGTATTGGGGTGTGGGAGTAAGGGGGTGTGTGGGTAAGTGGAGGTTGGGGAAAGAAAGCGAAGGATGAGAATAATGCAGAAGACTGAAAAAAGTATTTTTGCGCCCGGATATTCCACTGTTTATCCTGGGTAAAGAAGGGCGGGGAGGAAGGGGCGATTGGGGGCAAGAGGTGGAGAATGAAGGAATCTGAGGAGTGAGAAAGGATGGTGTGGGAATGGAAGAAGAATATGAGGAGAGGACGGGGTAGGGGGGGTGAATCGCAGCAGGCACCGGGCTTACCTTCAGTCGGGATTTCCAAAGTGGGCGGCAAGTGGGCCGTGACATGATCAGGCCACACGAAGGGGGAGGGAAGTAGGGAGAGGGGGTAAAGAGGGGTAGGAGGGGAGAGGGAGGGAGACGCTAGAAGTGGTGGAAGGGGCGGGGTTTTGAGTGTAAGGGGGAGGGGTGAAGAAAAAGTAAACTTGGGTTTCTTCTTGATTTGGCTGGTGGTGAGGAAAAGGGGTAGGGAGGCGGGAGGTAAGGAGGGGACGTCGCTCCTCCCGTTGCCACACCTCCTCCCTCACAAACGTCTGTGGCTCACACGTGGGTGAGAAAACCGCCTAGATGTGGCCGCCGGCTTGAGGTGATGCAGCGGCATATAACCTTGCAGTGTTCTACATCCCCAGATTACTTAAC
The DNA here is from genome assembly GCF_018991925.1 of Homarus americanus. Lineage (NCBI taxonomy): Eukaryota > Metazoa > Arthropoda > Malacostraca > Decapoda > Nephropidae > Homarus > Homarus americanus. The sequence goes on along the minus strand of NW_024731872.1, from coordinate 1,041,346 downwards.
ACTGACACACATCAGCCCCGCCCCCAGCCCACCGAAGGGTACAAACGTTGGCAAACGTTCATAAAAGGAGTAAACAAGGTTTAACAAATTTAACACCCGGACAGGCGAGACAAAACGAACGAGTCTCACTTGTTGAGAGCACCAGGAGTGGGAGGTCTAACGTGCGAGCTTACAGTGTGTAGCCTTACGGCCCCATTATTTGAGCGACTAATATTTTCTAGTCATGGCAGGTGGATGCTCAAACTGCCTTGACCTCTATATCATCTTCTGTGTATCATCACATACAGTAAAATTCTCGGTTCTTTCCCACTGATTCTAGGAATCACAAAAGCATTTCTCGCCTCGCGGTCACGTGACTCATTTCCCACCCGAGCTGGGGAAAACTGGCTCTTGTGACGAGACACCTGATGGGCGATGATCATTCACACAGGTGGTACATCCGCCAGTGATCCCATGACGTCACACTCGCGGATTCTCTCGCCCTCCGGAAACACTAGGAAACTTTGGATGTATATAAACGAACCAACACGATATATAAAGAAATTAATACACTTTCCTGACGATTTCATATTCAGTGCCTGCAATTATGTAGCAATGAGATCTATATGTTGTGCTAAATACTGAAGAAAAATCACCAGGAAAATACTTAACGCGTGAGCCAGAGGAACCAGTTACACAACCTGTCCGTCGGGTGAAACAGCCCACGCCTGTAACAACAGAAGTCCACCTTACAGGAGTACTGAGTGAGGCAGCACTTTGACAGAACATTTGCCAGGACACGCCCTCCGTGCCACGTGCTCCAGGACACGCACAGGACCACGGATATAACACACGTATAGACGGAGGCGCTACTCGTGTGGACGTGTTTCGTGTCTGACCAATTGGCTGGCTCCTATGTCACCGCCTTCTGCCACGCCCACACAGCTCTACTGTTTTCCGCGTTATCTGTGAGTGATGTGGCAAGGAAGGCGACCGTTGAGATAGCCTACGTCAAGCGCCCAATCTAGATACTAAGAGGATGTCGCTTATCAACTATGTAAACAAGCTGGCGATGCCTACAGTATACACGATAACGCATTATTTACGGTAATAATGATGGACTCTCTATGTTCCCGCTGCCTCCCCAACCTTTATCAAGGACACCGCCTCGCTGCCTCAAAAAAAAAAAATAATAATAATAATAATTATAATTCTGGATCTTAATCATCGCTCGGTTTAGAACAATGCCTCTATGAACAACCAAAACATTGACAGACGATGACATCATAATATGGCTGAAATTCCTCCGAGTCTCACACATGACGAACACCGCCCACTCCTGTGACCCCTACTCGTGATTGGTCCGCCAGGTAATGACGTAATAATGATGCAACTGATGACGTAAACCAGCGACGGTGAGGCAGGAAGACCAGCCAGAGGCCAGAGAACTTGCTCTCTCTCTCATCCTCGTACCTGATGTCCGCCCAGTTATGAAAATTTATATGCAAGTTAAGAAACAATTTGTGGTCATTTTGATACATCATATGAAACAATTTACGGTTATTTATATACACCCGAAAAAAAAAACTAATGTGGTTGGTCATCAACTTAAGACATGAACGAAGTTACGCCAGACGTGTCTACTTTGCCGGAGTACAGTATGTGGTTTGGACAACAGGAACACGTGTCTGGCCAGGGAGAGAGAGAGAGAGAGAGAGAGAGAGAGAGATTCATCTCAGTGAAGGGACTTCTGAACAGACTTCAGAAAACAAGGAAATTAGGTTGGCAAAGGTGCCCTTCCCTCAGGGCTCTATGCTATGCACATCCCAACTACAAGGCACAAAAAGCCCAGATGAGACGGGTCAATAAAGAACGTGATTTGTGTGTGTGTGTGTGTGTGTAAATCAGTCGATGAATATGAATAGCGCGTTACAGTGTAGAGGTCAGCGTGTGTGTACAGTAGCGTGAATATGTAATTGTGTTTGTGTACAGTATTATCTGAGAGTGTACCATATACCCCCCTCCGTCCCTTTAACCTCTTTCAGGGACAATGGTGTAGACACACAGACAGACATGGCAGTCCTCGGCTGGTCCACGGCTTACTGCCTCCTCACCTGGATTTATCAACATGACGCAATGTGATGTTTAACCTCAAAGGGGAAAAGGTATTACTCGCTTTCGGCCTCTGTATACTTTTAGGCATCAATACTAACCATTATTTTATCATGGCGGAAAACAGGAAAGTAGATGATGTACAGTATGTGTGTGGTGGCCGGGAGGACCTGCCATAATGACCCGGATCTACGTCAATCTAATTCCGCGAGAGAGGAGTGGGAGGTGTATGAGGCAGGTATGTAGGGAACGCGCTATTTCTTATCTTATCGAGTTACAGAATTATTAGACATGATCTCAGCGCGACGACACCCCGATGCCCACTACCCAAGGGCGCTATCACAGGGAGGACACAGAGGCTAAAGGTTAACACGCCTATCTGGTGTTGAGGAAGTAGGTGTTGTCCGACAAGTGTACGCATGATTATTGTCGGACAGGTGTAAATATGGGCGTGAGTACTGTCAGACAAGTGTCGATGTGGTAGTTGATGTTCTGTACACAGGGGCAAGTGCAGGGGTGGTTGTTAAGGACAACGTGTGAACGACACAGGTGTACCAATGGAGGTATAGTGTGCACTTGTCCTATACCTCCACCACCTGTCTCAATTAAAACCTGTTATGTCGCCTTCTACTATACTTTATGCTTAAAATGTTCTCCTTGGTACTTTCTATAGTATGATCATAATAACAAAATCAATATGTAAACACTGCTCCGGCTGGGCTCTTTTGTAATAACCATTATATTATAATTAAATGAAGGCAAAGTGGGTGAGTGAGAGCCGAGCCGGGCGGGGTAGTGGCAGCAACTGTACTTACATAGTTAACTTTTACATCCTGCATATAGCTGTTGGCTATGGAGACGGGCGTCAGGATGTTTGTGCTGAGGGACTCCACGGTGTTGGTTTCGTCATGCGCGATCTTGTCGCATGGTTGTGACCAGTGGTGGGAAGTGCCCCGCCGGCTCCTGCTGTTACCCACATCGTCAGGATTGTCCATAGTGTACCTGCCGCTCCCGCTACTACTGCTACTACTCAGGCGATTGTGGTAATGCACTCGATGGGACCTTTCCAGGGCCTCTTGCAGCTGCTGAGTGATCTCCCACTCTAATGTGCTCTCAGCTGTTTCTGCTGCCGCCGCTGCTGCTGCTGCCGCCGCCGCCGCTACCTCTAGAACGTAAGTGGCCTTTCTATTTCTGGTGGGGCCCGCTGACACAGGGCTTATCACTAGTAGTAGCAAGAAACACAGGCGGGCACAATCTGGAAGAGAAAAGGGCCAATGAACGTCAATTTATGTAACAGACTCACAAAATCACTTAACAGTGCATCTCTACCTAGCAAAGGTCGGCCACGGGAGGGAGGGGCAGGTCACTCAGTTTACCCGTAGTACCAGGTGTTTGAAGAACAGGCTTACGGGAACAAACAAAAGAAGAGAAATATGGAGAAAAGATAATGAAGAAAATACATTGCAATATAAAAAATAAAGAAACAATATTAAAACGAAAGAATAAATAAAACGAAGAAAAAGAAATTGATAGGCAGGAGTCAATAGGATACTGAGAGTGAGTGACCCGCGCCTCACCGGCCCAGGTCACCATCCACATACTACCTCCCTTTCTTACTCTAAATATATACATTATATTCTATCTAGTACAGTATCGATTATATTAGGAAAATACTCAAACCTAGAACTACCATCTAAATAGTAATAATTCCAGTGATACTTTCAATTAGTACAAAAGGTTCTACTATGTGGCCAACTAATTATTACACACATCTATATATTGATGTAACATACACTAATAACAAAGATATTGATACCAATTAAAAATTATTCTTATAGTTTATTCACTTATAAACTATTAGGCAACTGATTGTCAATAATAATAATACCATAAATAAAAAAAATTATCTCGACTCAAAAAAAAAAAAAATCTCGACTCACCGCAAAACTAGAACACCACAAAAAAGTTCTCTTCCGTACCGTGTCTAGGTTAGCGGCACAAAACCTCTACTTTCCCACAGGTATTACAGGAAGTGTTTTAAGCGCTACCACAGTGATCCTCATCAACTATTTATCTTCCGAATCAATCAATCACGTTCCTTAATCTTTACTACTACGACAGGGTTCACTGGATGAATATTTGTACAATCTTCATGTCGAATCCGGACGGTGTCGAATTCACGTATGAGTCTGGAGCAACTGTAAGCTGGACTGCTGCCTGGGCCAGTCTGAGCGCGTGTGAGGTCAGTGTGTGTGTGTGTGTGTGTGTGTATAAGTGTGTGGGTGTGTCTGTGTGTAAGGTAGCGTGCGTGGCGGTGGAGGAGGCGGCGGCTGGGTTGTGTGATTCACTGTTTCTGGGAAGTATCGTCCCGACTCTAGAACCGCCACCACTATGACACACACACACACACACACACACACATACACACACACACTTTCATTATCATCATCAACAACAAAAATAACAACAATACGGTCACACTTGAGGCCACATCAACCATAGGCTCACGGCCTCTTTTCCGTGTTGATTTCATTTATCTTCACAGAGATACTACGAGACAAGACGAACTACACTCTACATATACGAAACAGACATCAACTTACAGAACAATATATTAAAAAAAAAATAACACCAACGCCATCGGGCAGTGTAGCACTTAAACGCACAGAGGCGCAATAACAACAACACTAATTCCTCCCCCCCTCCTCCTCCACCTGACGGAGGAGGAGGGGGAAGGGAGGGGATGATGGGATGGGTGGTGAGGGAAGGGGAGGGGAGAGGGCGCAAGGGTACGGCGACACAGCAACAAACATGAGTCAACCACGAGTAGTTGTAAGTTATCTGGGGGTGTGGACACACAAGCCGCCGTCACACTTTCTGCTCCTCGATGGTGACCTCCTGGCCTGTGTTCCTTCCTCACTACCATCTTGGGGCTCTTGTTAGTATATTGGGGCACCTGTTTAGTGTCTTCGGGGCTCCTATTAGTGTCTTGGGGCTCCTGTTAGTGTCTTGGGGCTTCTGTTAGTGTCTTGGGGCTCCTATTAGTGTCTTAGGCTCCTGTTAGTATCCTGGGCTCCTGTTAGTGTCCTGGGCTCCTGTTAGTGTCCTGGGCTTCTGTTAGTGTCTTGGGGCTCCTGTTAGTGTCTTGGGGGCTCCTGTTAGTGTCATGGGACTAGTCTCCTCAAATTTACTCCACGTCGTTCTAAATGTGTTCTTCTCTCAAACAGACGACAGGGCTGGGGAAGGGGGGGGTGCGTAAGGGAGGGTGAGAGAGGAGTACAATGTAGTGAGTGAGTCAGAGAAAGAGAGTAAAACATAGGAAGGTGTAGGCAGAAGTATCCGTATTGCTCTACAGTTGACTGGTTGGCTACGTTCCGCCTTATATGACCGGCAATGCCATAAATGTCCTTGGCCCTTTTGCCTTGCCCACGCCCTATCCAAGACCAGCTTTTCGTCACTCTCACTCTCTCTAGAGACGTTGTCTGAAAAGTCTCTTGTAAGTGTAATACACATAATTATACTGAATGTGTGTGTGTAATGTTTTTTTTTTTTTTTTTAATAAATTGTGGAATTTTTACATTAACACCTGAAACCGACAGAACATTATCTAATTTCCTGTACAAGAATGTTTGCACTGGCGCTATCGCTTTTTTTTTCCTCACCGTAACTCGGACCTACAATGATAGATCCATCAGGGTGCTGGGACTGTAATCACCCACAGGAAATGCTAGTGAAGAGGACTTTCTCCCATACCAGCAGGACTTGACGCGCTGCAACACTATTAATACAATACACACACAATCAACCGCGTTAACCCCTGTCTAGAACACTCAGTCCACCCCCCTCCCCCCCTGGCTCACACACACAGACGCCACCCCTGTTTCCTAGTCTCGTCTGGCTTAAATCATCTCCTTCAACTATCTCGGTGTCGCTTGTGCATTTCCGACACGAATCCCAGAGTTTTCACAAGGGTGGGTGGCGGTGCACAACAATAGGGCGATGGACGGCTCAAATTGACGGTTCAGATATTGAATTATTACCCGTGAGAGGAAATTGGCTGGTTTTAACGACCACATTTCCAGATAATAAAAGTTTTGATACCTGTTGGCATAATTTCACCTGTGATCATTCGCAGTAATGAGATCCCAAGCGTAATTAACTCGACGTATTTGTACTGATTACGCTAAAAATATTGCAGCACACTGCAGGATATACGCTTTATAACTCCTAACGTAAACAGAGTGAAAGGTGATTAAGTTAACGTATAAAAAAGAGAGAAAAAATATCAGAGGAGTTTCGAAGAGCGGCAGCATGTGCTCCCCGCCTGTGGCCAACTGACCATGCAAAACACGGACAACAGGTCACCTTGGGTAAAAATGTTAAATATATGGGCGAGGACGATACAACAGAGCGTGGGGCAAAAAACCTCGTCCAGTGTACATAATCACGGCGCTGGCCATTGCCAATCAAGAATTTTGACGCAGGTTGATATCATTTATTATCTCATGGTCTAAGAGGAGGGTTAGGAGTGCTCGGGGTAGCGGAGGAGCGAAGAAGGAAACGGTACTCCATTGAGGGAGAAGGAGGTATAAAGTACGAGGGTAACGTTTAGTGTTGAGCATCACCTGTTTCTCCTGACGCTGCTGCTCCTCTCGCAAGTGCAACAAAACCGGTACTGCCCAACCTCGTGTCCGTTATGACTTTCAGACGCCCAAAAACGTCTCGGGGAGTCGACAGTCACTGCGACGGGTGATGTGTTGCCCAGCTCTGAACTCTAGTGTAGAGACGCTTGCCGATCTGTGTTATATCAATGTTTTTTCACATTTTTTATTCTCTGTCTCTCGCTGTTTTCATCTTACGACCCGGAGGCTAATGACATCGGGCGGTCAGGTACGCCAACATCTGCTGGAACACTTGCGTGCTCCACTCGCCATTGTAATTGTATCATCTACTGCCCGTCATGTTAATATTCACTCGTATGACTATCCATAATCATCACCACCCACAAGAGCGACGATGTATGAGCACAACACTCATTCGCAAGCACAAAAACAGATTCTCTCAAGTATTGATGAATGGCAAGATCTGTGCAGCCTTAAAAAATTATCACGATTGTCCAGGCTTCTGCTGACCACCTTAGTGTGTGTGGTCATTGTGTTTACAGTCATGTTTAACGGGGGAGTGTCTGCCACCACGCGCACAACAGCTGACAGGTTAGGCGCACGTGTTTGATTCTTCCCGCCATTTATTTTTTCTGTACCACGACAAGATTCAGAGAGACTTGGGGAAGAGAGATAAGGAAATGTGATATTGGCACTGTTTTACATAACACCGAGGGTGAGGAGGTGGTGGTAAGATAGTGGTAGTGATGATGGCTCGGTGACGGAAGCTTATGACCAGCAAATACACACACACACACGCACACACACACACACACACACACACACACACACACACACACACACACACACACACGACAATCCGTTCATATTCCACCACTTCTAAGTTGATTGCGACAATTAGAAAAACACGAGGTAGTGGCATCCACGACACGGTTTTTGTGGCGATATAATTCAGTGTCACGTTCACTGCCAAGTCTCTTGTTACTGAAGCAGAGTAGAAGGACACGTCCAATAAGCTAAATTAACGCTATAAAAACAATAACAAACGTTTTCTTTTAAATAAGTGCACATACAAAATATATATTATTTAAAATTACAATCAAGATAAACATTATAGGAACCTACAGAAGTGAACGTTCTTGGCTTGTTATGAAGTGGTTGTTATATAGAAAATATATAACAGAACAAGTTGGTGTGTTGGCTGTGTTTCTTATCAGGGAATGACGACATCGGCCTGCGAGGTGCTGCCGTCTCCCAGTTGTGTGTGTGTGTATGTGTGTGTGTGTGTGAGCTGCCGTCCTGTACAGCCTCTCAAACGTTTCCTCAGCGCATTCAACACCATCTGTGTCAACCACCTGTGAACGTTTCGTCGCCACTGTCATAAACCCACATACCAATAATTTCACCCCATTCTTCCTCATCCACCTGTGTATGTGTTTATCGTCATTCTCAAACACTTAACACCACTACAAACGTTTCTGCTTCCCTTCACCTTAATCTGTGTTAAACATATATAAAATGTTTTCTTGACCTTTAGAACATTAACCTGCAAATCTTCCCACGTATATCTTTATCCCACTTTATATCAACACTCGCAAACGTTTCTTCAGCACCTCCAACCCCAACCGTGATAACTGACTGATAGTTTCTTGTTCCAATGTCAACCACCTGAAAACGTTGGTGCGACACTATCAGTCTCAGTGTCAACATCCTAAAAATGTTCATCTTATATTCTCACTCCCACATTGTTAACTTTTAACCAATGTATCCTCAAGGTGACCTACATCAAACATTTGCATATCACTGTCTGCTACTTCAAACGTTGCTCTTCGTTTGTCATCAGATGACTGCACGCGCACATTAATGTTTTCTAATAATTTCGTCTGTTTAATCACTTTCTATAATAATTATTTTTACTTGTTTTCATTTAACACTGGCATTGTTCGCAACAAACGTTCCTTATTTACTAATGTCTAACAAGTGACCATGGAACTACTCACAATCCACAAACGTTTCCTCAGCAATTCTTCATGTGGTCAAAGTAAATTCCTTGTTTAAAACTGTGTCGCACACGTACATCAATAAAGGTTTCCTGAAAAACGTACATTACGAATTTTCTAACACTGACAATGCTGACTATGCCATTTTCTGATTAAAAGTCACAAAAGTTTTCTTGACTTTTCTCAAGTTCCACTCATCTCAACAACAAATACTAACACCATTTTCCATCTATAACACCACTAATAGCTCTTACGAAGACCACAACCGTAATACACAATACACTGAGACACTACCATATGACAACACAACACGCACAGCTAATAACATTATCACAGGCAGGTCACTACACTACTCGTTCCCACGCATCATGCTGTCCGTGGAGAACTCGTCGCACTACATTAACACTGTCATCCACCTGGCTTAACCCCCCTGACACTGTTATCAGTACTCACCAATTGTTTTCCAAAGGAAGGACTTGTTTCTGTGGGTTGAGGTAGTAACAATTCGGCAACAAACGCGCGCCCTGACAGAGTAAGTGGCTGTCACGCACATATCGTCATAGGCACTCATTTTCCTTATTTCTATAATCTCACTCAACATACACTTTTTTAAAATAAATATAAATCACAGTGAAGCTAAGTGACTTTAGCTTCAAATATTCTCTCAGTGTTGTCTGGACGTATTGCCTAGTTGTGACTGAAATCGTCGCTCAGTTGGTATTTAAAGCTCCACAGTGTGCGCGCGCATCAAGTGGGAGGAGCTTACAAGCTCATTCAGAACGGCCCGACGCATCGTAAAACTTGCTACTAGGCATCTCGTAAAGTCTTATGATGGCGAAATCTCGTATTTTCATGTTGAGTAATAATACAATCTTGACATTCCTAATGATACAGCTAACTCTTACCTTACGGAAGAAAATTGAGTGCAGTCCGACGAGAGCTCAATAGATGGCGCTCGGTCCTCCGTCACCGCTCACCCCACGAGCGGACCTGCAGTTAGAACCAAGACTCACTACAGGGCAGACTTCGTCGATCATCCATGTTCTTAGACTAAACTTTACATTTACTGAACATGTATTAGTTCCACTTTCTTATCAATTATAAAAGATGTATCACGGATTATTCTTCTCGTTTCTGGGGTTCAACAGCAGCACCAACACACACGGACAACTTGTAACAAGCAAGTTTACTAGAGAGGTGAGAGACTAAGTCCCGTCGGTGGCAAGCGCCAGCCGGGTGTGTGTGTGTGTGTTGTGTGTTGGAACATTTGAACCCGTGCCTGATAAGAAAATCCGCTGATAAGGAAGGTAAAGCATATTTCATCAGGTCAACTCGCATTGTTTGTCTCATGCCCTACATGTTACGACACGTTACGGTCCGCCAAGCTGTAGGTCACGAAAAAGCTTAATGACTCAGGAGTGAGGTAACACTTGAGTCAAGATGCCCACCCTTCGCTGGAGTAGGTGTACTAGTTAACGGTAGAGTCTCGCTGTAATATTTGTCGCTATTTTTTGTGTCGTAGCTAGGACGAGAGATAAATAGACGCCTCATTTTAAGTTGAGGAAACCGCATACAGCTGTTTCAGCTGATGCTGGGGGGTGGGGGAGGGGGGGCACCTGCTCACCAGCTTAGAATATAAAACTTTTTCTTCTGTTATCAGTGAAATTAGTGAACAGCTTCCTTATGTGATGAACTGGTCATCCTGACCACACACACACACACACCCCTTATCCCACACACGCACCCTCCACACGCCCCCTCTGACACACGCCCCTTCTCCCCGACACACGTCCCCACACACACGCCCCTTCTCCCCAACACACGCCCTTTCTCCCCACACACGCCCCCCACGCCCCTCTCAACACACACACCCCCTGACACACGCCCCTTCTCCTGACACGTCCCTTTCCCTCCACACACGCCCCTTCTCCCCAACACACGCCCCTCTCCCCACACACGCCTCCTCCCCTCCCCACACACGCCCCCTTCCTCTCACACACGTACACATCTCTCCCCCACATGTACACGCCTTCTACACACGTACACGTCTCCCCAATACACGTACACGTATTCATCTCCTCAACACACGTACACATTTCCCCTACATACGTACACGTCTCTCCAACACAAGTACACGCCTCCCCCACACACGTACACGGGAGCAAAGGTGTTTATAGGTATACAGTTCAGCTTACAAACATTTAAGTACCTCAAGGGGCAGTGTTATGATTAGGTACTTTTACTGCACACAGTTGGAAGGACAACACCGTAGACTTACAAAACAAACACACACACACACACATACACACACACACACACACACACACACACACACACACACACACACACACACACACACACACACCTGATATATGCCATTTATGGATAAAATCAAACAATCATACTGAAGATATTCTCAGAAGATAATTCCTATCTGGACAAAATTACAGAGTTCAAGTTTTTCCTATGTCCTACAGCAGTGAGCGTGGGTAAGTTGGGTGGGCTAGGTGGATGGATGGATGGGGCTTTGTGGGAGAGGGGGAAAGGAACGGATAGGTTAGGTTAGGTTAGGTTGGGATAAAGTGGGCCTAGGTGGGATGACATTGGATGGGATGGGTGGAGTAAAATAGGGCTAGATGGGATAGGGATAGAATAGGTAAGGTTTGGTTAAGTTACTCTTAAAGTCTAGAAACCTGTAATATCACCCAATATATACGAGCCTACAGTAGAAAGGACAAACATCGGGTAGACTCGTAAATATTCAACACGGACTATTTCTTAAAAATCTGGGAGGAAACAAAATTCATCCAACTCAAGAGTACATATCCACCATGACACTGATAACACCACCACTAGAGGGAGTTTGTTGTGAGGGCACCGGTGTGTTTGTCAGGCCGGGGACGGGGGAGGGGGGATGGGGGTGAATGAGGGAGGGGAAGGGTGGGGACTGAATGGGAGGGTGGTGGTCCAAATGAAGCCAGAAGTTTGGGAAGGGAACTTATCTCTTTCTAATAATAATAATAAAATATGATTATAAATATTTTTTTCAATTATAGCTTTTATCCTTAAGTGTTATCAACATACACAATATCATTATTATAAGTCGTATCATTTTTATTATAAATTTCATAAATCTCCATTTACTAATTTAATTTTTTTCAATGTTATTATTAAGTTTTTATCATCATTAATACAGTATATAGCTGGTGAACTGCAAGGCGCACACACACACACACACACACACACACACACGTCTTAAGAGTGTTGTGGTCCCGGGCGGTCTACAGACATTGCTGGGTCGGGTCAAGGTCTGGGTAGGGTATACTAGTATTGACAGCGTTGATGATGGCGTGGGATGTGGTGATGGGAAGGAAGGATGGTTTAGCGTTGTGGGCGTGGGGAGGGAACAGATAAGGGGAGTAATTGCAATGTTAAGTATGGTGGTTTGAGAACGTGGTGTATGCCTCGGTAAAATAGCCCCTAGGACGTATGTGGGTGTATGTCACATATGGTAGACGTGGGCGTGGGGGCGTGTAGAAGCCAAGGGAGACGTGGGCGTGGGGGCGTGTAGCAGCCAGGGGGCGCGTGGGGGCGTGTAGCAGCCAGGGGAGGCGTGGGGGCGTGAAGGCAGGGAAGGCGTGGGGCATGTAGCAGCCTGGGGAGACGTGGGCGTGGGGGCGTAGCATCCAGGGGAGACGTGGGCGTAAACTCAGTGAGCGAAAAATAGGAAAATAAAGCGGCGACCACGCTGGAATACCACATTATATAAAGGCTCGCCTGGAATGACTATTAACAGAGGTGTGGGCGGTGTAGAAGAGAGGGGCGGTAGGAGAGTGGGCGATGTGTGAAGTGAGTGTGGCGGTGTAGAAGAGTGGGCGGAATAGGAGAGTAGGCGATGTGGAAGTGAGTGGGCGGTGAAGAGAGTGGAGAAGAGTGTAGAAGAGAGTGGGCGATGTAGAAGAGTTGGCGGTGTAGAAGAGAGTGGGCGGTGTAGAAGAGAGTGGGCGGTGGAGAAGAGTGGGCGGTGAAGAGAGTGGGCGGTAGAAGAGAGTGGGTGGTGTAGAAGGAGTGGGCGGTGTAAAGAGAGTGGACGGTGTAGAAGAGTTGGCGGTGTAGAAAGTGGGCGGTGTAGAAGAGAGTGGGCGGTGTAGAAGAGAGTGGGCGGTGTAGAAGAGATGAAGAGAGTGGGCGGTGTAGAGGAGAGGGCGGTGTAGAAGAGTTGGCGGTGTAGAAGAGAGTGGGCGGTGAAGAGTGGGCGGTGGAGTTGGCGGTGAAGAGAGGGCGGTGTAGAAGAGAGTGGCGGTGTAGAAGAGAGTGGGCGGTGTAAAAGTGAGTGGGCGGTGTAGAAGTGAGTGGGCGGTGTAAAAGAGAGTGGGCGGTGTAGAAGAGAGTGGGCGGTGTAAAAGTGAGTGGGCGGTATATGTAATAAATACACTTTAATAAACAGTGAAATTCAAAAGGAAATCGTCATGTCTTATAAGGTTATGTATGATCTGCCGACGGTCCCCCAGGTCGACACCTCACCCAGCCTTACCTCAGTCATCAGGAGAGTTCATACTGACCTCCTGTAGTTTGTTTCGGGGTGAGGTGATGGTGGTGAGGGATGGATGATGGTGGTGGTGAGGGATGGATGATGATGGTGGTGAGGAGGAGGGAGATAGTAGTGGCTCCCTTTCCAGCATCACCACCCCTACACCACCACTACCCCCCCCATACCTGTGTGACCAGGCGATCGTTGCTCAGCGAACGGAAATATTTGTTTCCATTACCTGGGACTTATGATTTTATTAAATTTTCTGAAACATCCACCTCCCTCCTTTCACCTGCCCCTGTACACACCTGTGTTATCATTGTTTCATCTCACCTTGTATTGTGTATAACTTCTATAAAGTCAGTAAAATACTTTACTTGACTATTTTTACACAACAATTTTCCCTGCTAATGTTTTACCCGTCACTGACAGAGTTATTTTTATAACTATAATATTTGACTTATTGGTCCATTTTTATGGTGGTGTTTGTACTGAGGAACATTCTTTCGCAACACCTGCTGCCCTGAACCAGTGGATACAGTGCCCACCTCCACCCAAAAGGGTCGTTCCTGGGGCACACCGAATTCACCCAACTAAATGGGTACCTAAAATTACAGTTAGGTAAGTGAAGGCAGTCGAGTACAGTGTGTACCAAACAATCAACCACCTCTCCAGGCATTAAGACAGCCAATCAAACACAGACAGACAACTATCATTCAGCCAGACAGCCAGCCAGACAGACCGTGACCTACTGAAGCCTTGCAGGTCAGAACGGAGACTCCTTTCCACCTGGACATATTTCCGCCTGGAACAGTTATTTCCTCCCTGACCTGGTGTTTCCCCAGGTCAGTGTGGCCCCTAACCTAACCTAACCAATTCTATATCACAAGTACATACAATACACAGTGGTTATGTTTTATATACTCCCTCATAAAGTTATTGCAGTGATGTATCTTTGTCTTAGATTACATAATACATTCATTACTGTAGTTAACTTAAGGTACCGTAGCTAGCGAGGGAAAACAAGTTACCAGTTAGAGCAGAGTGAGGAAGATTCTTCATGATACAACAATAATAATAATAATAATAATAATAATAATAATAATAATAATAATAATAATAATAATAATAATAATAAAAATAATAATAATAATAATAAAAAAAAAATAATAATAATAATAAAAACAATAATAATAACAAAATCTACGCTGCCTCGTACAATAGCAACAGAGAGGAATTCCTAGCACGTGGACCGTAAGAGGGACGCGAGAGGACCAATTATAATCCTCGTTAATATACACTTCATCTTGTGTTGGTACGATTTTTTTTTATGTACCAAAGTTAAGGGTTTGAATACATATAGGTAACTAAGATAAACACTGTCTTCTAAATTGTCTCTAGTGAACGCATCTAGTGTAATCTGGGTGCCATTTTAGATGTAAATTTTGTGTTAAAGTCGTCTTGTTAATTCATTTTCACATTTACAATTCCGAGAGCAACTTAACACACGAAATTTTTAGAGAATCCGATATTGTGTACTAAGTCAGGTCAGCAAGTTCACACGTGGTACAGAAGGTCAGCAAGTTCACACGTGGTACAAAAGGTCAACAAGGTCACACTTGGTACAGGAGATCGACAAGGTCACACGTGGTACAGGTCAACAAGGTCACACCTGGTATGGGAGATCAACAAGGTCACACGTGGTACAGGTCAACAAGGTCACACGTGGTACAGGAGGTCAGCAAGGTCACACGTGGTACAGGTCAACAAGGTCACACCTGGTACAGGAGATCAACAAGGTCACACGTGGTACAGGAGGTCAACAAGGTCACACGTGGTACAGGTCAGCAAGGTCACACGTGGTACAGGAGGTCAACAAGGTCACACCTGGTACGGGAGATCAACAAAGTCACACGTGGTACAGGTCAACAAGGTCACACCTGGTACAGGAGGTCAGCAAGGTCACACGTGGTACAGGAGGTCAACAAGGTCACACCTGGTACAGGAGATCAACAAGGTCACACGTGGTACAGGAGGTCAACAAGGTCACACGTGGTACAGGTCAGCAAGGTCACATGTGGTACAGGAGGTCAACAAGATCACACCTGGTACAGGAGATCAACAAGGTCACACCTGGTACAGGAGATCAACAAGGTCACACGTGGTACAGAAGGTCAACACGGTCACACCTGGTACAGATCAACACGGTCACACGTGGTACAAGATGTTAAGTAGGTCACACGTGGCTCGATACACTCTAACTTGGACAAGGTGAAGGTCAATAAACACTATTTACACTACACACGCGATCAATTGCAGTCCTCTCAGCTAGTCAGGTCCTTTGAGTCGCATCGAGGAGACAGGTGAGGTACTGAGGGAGTACCTGACCACGAAGCTTCATTACACTTGATGTAATTAATAAAAATTTCACGTGTAAAAAAAAAAGTAAGGGTAAGATTCCGTAATTGATATGTGGATTATGGTACAGTATTTAAGTTATATATCACAATATGTTTCACTCTTGTCAATATACACTGGAGTCGGAAGCTAAGATAATATGACAAATAAGAAAAAAAAGAGAAACCTGGATATAAATAAAAAGTATAAGTGTTGTAGCCCGATGATGTCCAGAGTAACGGTGGGGGAGGGGAGGCTAGTGGTGGCGGGGAGGCGAGGTAAACACTGGCCCCAAGGTCATTACCAAGCATTTGTTAGGTATAATGCAAAACAGGGTATAAATAAATAAGAAGAAATATACAGTTATATTAACAATTGATTCACCTATTGTTATTTATAAATTATATAACTATTTACAAGATTGGACTCCATGAAAAAAATAATTATCGGTTACTATCAGTCTTATCGGGAGCATCTGTATGGGGCGTTCCTGAGTTCCTTGTTCTTGATTTATTGTTACATATTAATCAACATTATCATTAACAATTTGAGATCTATTTAAGTTTGATTATAAACACAAACACCACAACGTAGAACACGACAATTACTACAATTACTCATGATAGTATGCACCACTCTGCACGGCTACCGAGTAAATTACTATCTGGCAACGTGCCATCAGCTGTAGTGAGCGTCGCGGGCTTGTTCAGTGGACTTCATAGTTGTTCTAAGAAGCATCATGGGCAAACTAAAAGGCATTCCTCATGTTCTCTCACCTGACATCCTTCACCTGTTGGCCGTGACGGGGCACGGAGACGAAATAGGTAAGTAAGGCCACATGAATAAGTAGATAAAGCGTAAATACTCACAGCGAGAAGCCACGTATAAGTTTGTTTACTTGGCGCAGTGTACCAGGGCTGCCAACTGTGGTGGACGGGCAAGGTTTACCAATCGGTAATGGATTTAGTATTTACTGTACATAAACATGGCAGGTACACAATGTGCATGAGGCAGTGGAGATATTTCAACAATGCAGAGTGACAGTGAAGGTATACAGTATTTTGCATTAATATAAACGCCTCACAATGTGTGTGTGTGTATCCGGTTGTGGTGGGCGATGACTCTTACCAAGTTGAGGTTACGTTCACCGTGTGCATGGTGAGCACTTGTCACTAACCTCACCAAAACCAAGACGTTACAGTTATAATTCTTATTTATTGCACAAATGAAGATGAAAATCAATTGAGAAAAACTTGTACAACTGTATGTCAAAGGCTATAAATATGACTAAAGACATTGGGTTATATCAGAGCAGAACAAGTACAGTACATGACATATATATATATATATATATATATATATATATATATATATATATCGGCACTTCACCTTGTGATAAACACCCTGAAACTACTTGGGTTAAACAAGATTAGGTTAAGTGGGTTAGGGTACAACTGTAGCTTGTAAGAGTCATTCCTTCTTTATAAACTAAGTTATAATTTGTTGTCAGTATGACATTTAGTGTTATTTAACACGTACACATTACAATGCAGTACTGTAGCGTGATAAATCTGCCTGGTCATGGTGTATAATGCTCTGATATTATAATTCTAAACATGTGTTCATAGCTGTATTTTGAAGAGTAGAACAGATCTTAGTTTCAGCCACGTAATTGTTACATCACCTTTGTTATCTGTTAATTCATGGCTAAATACTAAGTTTCAGTTTAACGTCTTAGGCTGACACAGTTGTATAATCCATCAAAGTGAAACTTGGCCATGAAGCCGAAGCCGTTCATCACCATCATCCCCAAAGTTGTTTAAGTTGTATGTACAATACGTCTTAAAATTTACTTGAAGAACCTTAATGAACATCTTGAGGCATCATCGGACAATAACTCCACTTTGCGAGATGAAGCGGTACTGTTAACGCAACTACCAGGTTCAGGGCGTCCACCCGCGTGCCAGACGAGAGGATGCGGCGCGCGGCCAGGTTCCGGGTCACTTTCACTCTCACTGTGGGGAATGGATCGCACTGTTCACCTGGTATCACACTCAAGGGTAAACCTGTCGTATTACCTAGTCACCGAGCCACTGCTCATACTGCCTAAAGATTTTACGAACGATGTTGAAGAGAATATTTTGACAAACTACAGTAGACGTAGATGAAAATGTAACTAGGGTGATGAAGTTGGTGGCTGGTCGGGAGTGTTCAGTAATCACTCATTCTGAGATGTTGGTGAAGGTGTTCCCTACATCAGTGTACTGAGAGCTAACATCTACACTCGTGAATAACCTGTTCTTTTCCCCCTTGGGCGCTAAGAGTCTCCACCTCGCAGATCGTTACTACACCGCCAGCAAAACCGAGCGTCTCCAATAAACACCTACAACAGGAGTGATAAGCTGCACTGTTGGCGCGCTTCTCCCTGATCTCTGACAAAACATGTCGACACTCCCTGTTATTTACGTCACGTGATGACGTCTCGAGCTGTGTGTGTGTGTGTGTGTGTGTGTGTGTGTGTGTGTGTGTGTGTGTGTGTGTGTGTGTGTGTGGGGTGATAACAGATTATATCGTAACTTGCGAGATAAGTTCCTCCCAAGACTCGCTACAATATCTCGGCAGGACGCGGCAATCAAGACAAATGTACAACAAACTTTTCGTCCAAGATCAAAGTTTGAACCCTAACCTGCCACAGCCACCACCCACACGCTACTGGTGAGAGTTACGCCTTTCAGTATGTATTAATAAAAAAAAAAGTTTAGTCGTGAATACACAGAGTGATTAGATGCAGCTAAGATGACATGCACAGAAACATGATAATCATATAATCCCAACAGTTAAAACAGCTAATAACTAGACCCAGTAAGCTGTACTGATACTTATCCCGAGTGTAATCACCTAATACAATAACTACAACAATAAACACATGTACATTTTCGAATTAAAAAAAAAGTATCTGTCATTTCAAATTGCCATTTTCATTTCTTACAGTGATGTTGACAATTACGACACTAAGAAGGACACTTTTCCCTGAATAATTTACAAACATCAGCCACACGGAGGTTAAACTTCAGGTCACTCGGAGGTCTGTCAATTTCTAATATTACGGGGAATCGAGGATAAGTCACCGTCTAGGAGGTGTTGCATACATGTACACGTGCAGGTGTTGTACACGTGCAGGTGTTGTACACGTGTAGGTGTTTCACACATGCAGGTGTTGTACACATGTAGGTGTTGTACACGTATAGGTGCACCTTATACACTGAGACTACCTGGAAAGGAATTCTACCTGTTTCATATATTATCGTCTAATAACAGCCAAACATCTTCGTTAGACAATAATGTCGTGTTTGTCTCTGTTGTTATTACTTCTGCAGACCAAAATATCGCGTAGATATTGAACCCGGCCAGGTATATTCGATGTGTGTGTGTGTGTGTGTGTGTGTGTGGTATGTAGGTGGTGTGGGTGTAAGTGGTGTAAATGTATGTGTAAGTAATGTGGGTGTACATATGTGTGTGTTTGTAAGTTGGTTTCCAAATTCATTGTTATACATCATAATTATATACTGTACGTATAATACACACAGGAATACAAAATGCATTCTAATGCCGTTATGGTCACTAGGTTCGTTATATGTCGAAACGTGTGTGTGTGTGTGTGTGTGTGCGTGTGTGCGTGTGTGTGTTAATAGATAGCTTAGCAAACCTAATAAGAGAAGACAGCTAACTTAATACTAGAGTTCCAGTCATCTAATTTGCCTTAATGATATAGTAATCTAGGTATTTGATATTTAAGTCAAGTACGTGGACTCCTCCAGGGAAGTAAATGGTGGCTTTATTGCCTGTTATGAAAGAAACTGCTCAGAAAAATCTCTCTCTCTCTCTCTCTCTCTCTCTCTCTCTCTCTCTCTCTCTCTCTCTCTCTCTCGGATTTACATATGATGGTGAAGAACGCAATGCCATGGTTCTCTACGATAAAAAAAAATATATATATATATATTATAGTCAACTGCAAAGTACTACACACAAGACCGGAATTATTTCAAACAAGACCGGAATTATTACACACAAGACCGGAATTATTACACACAAGACCGGAATTATTACAAACAAGACCGGAATTATTACACACAAGAACTATTACGGAAATTATTTCACAAGACAATTACACACAAGACCGGAATTATTACAAACAAGACCGGAATTACATAAGACCGGAATTATTAAGAAATAACCGAACGTATCACTAACCCCCCCTCAAATGAACCCTTTCTTCCTCTGCAATAAATGGCTGATAAATGATAAATGATTTCCATGAATGGTGACCCGGCGCAGCACGCTAACACGTCTGTCAGCAGCGAGGGGAAAAAATCGGTTTGCCATCTAACACGTTGATATTTTCGGGAAACCAATTATGTAGAGTAGTCGTTTTGGGTGGGCGGGGTAAGAGGGTGGGTGGGGTAAGAGGGTGGGTGGGGTGGGTTAGTTGGGTAGGGGGGGTGGGAGTAGAGGAGGGGCAGGGCAGGGGCAGGCAGGGTAGAGGGCGGGCAGGAGGGAGGGCAGGCAGTAGAGGGGCGGCAGGGTAAAAGGGATGGCAGGGTAGAGGGCGGGCAGGGTGGAGGACGGCAGGGTGTGAGGGGGCAGGGTGTGAGGGCGGGCAGGGTGAAAGGGTGGGCAGGGTGGATGGGGTAAGATAGCGGGCGGGATGGACTGAAGACTTCAAGATGTACCCTGTGTTCAAGATGTACCCTGTGTTCAAGATGTGCCGTGTGTTCAAGATGTGCCGTGTGTTCAAGATGTACCGTGTGTTCAAGATGTGCCCTGTGTTCAAGATGTGCCGTGTGTTCAAGATGTACCGTGTGACTATGCTAAACTACGGATCCTATTATACGCTTGTTATGTAATAGTCTGAACTCTTGAGTAAAATATTAGGTAATCTTATTAATTAATTTTTCGTTATTTATTCATTTATTTATTTATTCAATCACGCTTTTTAGCGAGGTGATTTATTTATCCCTTAATTCACGTCAGCGTTTTTATATTTATTTCTGTTTTTATAATTTCATCTCTTATCTTATTCTTTTGTTTTGACTGAAGTTGATTTAAGTGAGAGAATTGGGATATTTTTCTTTATTTTATTATATGGTTTCTAATGTGTGTGTGTGTGTGTGTGAGTGTGTGTGTGTGTGTGTGTGTGTGTGTGTGTGTGTAAGCCAGGGTAACACTGGAAAAGAGAAACTCTACCTCGAAATGTATTGAAAATTTTGTGTTACATATATTTACAAATTTAAAAGTGTGACGGAACACGACACTTTTGGTTTGTCGTGGACCACAGCCACACCCTGGTGGTATACATGTAGTCAGTCACCTAGCGGTACAAGGACCACATACACTGTTGTAATGATATACTGTACCCCGTCAAATGACACAATAAAAATAAAATCGATATATACAGTATATATATACTGTATATATATATATATATATATATATATATATATATATATATATATATATATATATATATATATATATATATATATACACGATTGTATGTGTATATACAGTATATTTGTATGGTATACTCCCTAAAAGACTAGGTATATAAACATTGGTGTGTGAGGAATTCACTGGTGCATGTTGAGAATAGCGAGGATTTCTTCCCTGAGTAAGGAACCTGAGGACCTCACATAAAACTTATGTTTCATCACTAAACTGAGTACCTAGCACTTGCGTGGGTAGTGGGTGGAGGGGTGGCGGGCGTGGGGGAGGAGTGGCGGGCGTGGGGGAGGGGTGGCGGGCGTGGAGGTGGGGTGGCAGGGTTGTGGTGGAAGGGTGGGGGTAGGAGAAGCAGTACATACACTGATGACGGGGTCTGCCAACCATCACCGCTACCACCTGCCGCTGTCATACGGCAGTGCTATTTCCGACCTCACCACGGAAATTTACACACACACACACACAGCACAAAAAACTATACATACATTTCAATTATAATTTTCAAAGAAACACAGAAGTTCTGGATTTAGAAAGAAACAGACAAAAAAAAAGAAACATATCAATCAATCACTGTCTGAGAATCAAAAACTTGGGTTACACAAGAGATATTCAAGCGCTCCTTTATGCACACTTAAATCTCTTATTGGAATATAATCTTCTTGGTTACTATTAAAAACAAAAAAAATTAACCGATTATTTTTAAACAATCCTCAAAGTTCTGAATCTAATAACACACAGATGATACTTTAGTTACTTTCAAATTTCTCTCTGTCTTTGATCTGTTACTTTACTTACTTTTACTTTTTCTTCTTCGTCACTGGTCAGTACATTGGTTGATCGGTTAGTGTACTGTTACCTTTAGAGGGGCAGCCATCCGTTAGCTCCCGATATGTCCATTTGACTCTTAATAATATCCTTTGAGGTGTTTATAAACTTTTATAAAATCGTCCTTTGCCCTTCTGTAGTATAAACTGACAACTGTAGACGTTGTAGACTCTTGGTAGTGAAGTGTTTGAGTATCGTTGGACGTTCTTAATCAGGCTAGGAGTCTTTGGTAGATCTGATGACCAAACAAACCAACAGTACTCCAAGTGAGGCAACAATACACATGTGAGAGACGAACTATTTCAGAGACCTCGTGACACATAAGCACGAGATGAGGATGGCTAGGAGCGTCCCCGTCCGATGTCCAACAGGAGCTGGTGGTGGGCAGGGGAGTCGTCGTAGGGGTGAGGAAGGAAAGGGACCTCAGGGAAGACTGAATTGTCGTAGTCTGGAGGGAGGAGCTGGTGGTGGTCGTATGAGTAGTGAGTGGTCGTGGTTATGGGTGAGTGGTCGTGGAGGTGATGGAGTTGTGGTGGTGAGTGATGATGGTGGCGATAAAAGACTGGTATGTTGGTGGTGGGTGAATGGTGGTGGCAGTGTTGGTGGCAGTGTCACTCTTAATCACAGCAGCTTCACAAGCTGTCATCCGTGACGTGTAAAACAACTTGGCCATTTTTTACCAACCCAAGTCGTCGTACTCTTTAAGAAGAAAAATATATACATATAAATATGAGTTTTTAATTAATACACAAACCTTAAGATTCTTTCAGTTTATGGTATAACTAAGACAAAAATATGATACGAAAACGGAAGCCGAAATCAGGATAACGCGCCGCCCAACTTGGAACTACTGGCCTCTCACCATATCACACCAACTTATACTCTGCGTATAGCTCTTTCTTTATCTAAGTTGGGGTAAATTACATTTGATGAAGCTGGGTGTGTTTTAAATCTTTGAGAACAAAAAGTTACATTAATACATTACAGTAATGGGGTTAAAAAACGGAAAATAACTTCAGGGTCTGGTTAGACGACAAATGTAAGGTCAGTCCGTGCCGATCTTAAAATAAGCTGGATTCGGGTTCACTGACTCATGTGTAAGCTGCCCCGTCGTACATTTTACTGGGGAATATATATATATATATATATATATATATATATATATATATATATATATATATATATATATATATATATATATATATAGTTTTGTTCTTATTTATTCCATTTTTCTTAATGATAACGGAATATTTACCAGAAACCTTTGTTACTGGCTATGATTATAATGACAGTGAACGAAGTTATGTCATAAATAATACATTATAAGCTGTAATTAACATAAACGCAAGAACTATTTGCGCGTGTCATTCATTACACTTCTGGAAACAATGTGTACACTAAGTATCGTGTACAGTACTGGCGTCAAGTATCGATAAGAGAGCTATGTTGATACTCTATCACTAGTAAGGAAATACATGTATCAGGATTCACTGATACTTTCATCCTGTCCAGCCAACCTTTGTAAACAGGAAATACTTAATGGCATTAAAAAACTGCTTAACAAATACATATACTGAAATAAAAGACAAACAGAACCCAAGAAGGATCAACTCTGGTGGGTGACGGTGTAAGCCTTCTTCAACCTCAACTCTCCACCCTCACAGGCACCCAGCAACGCGAGGTGGACCACTGACGTTCACACCCACCTACTTACGCAGACTTTCACACCCTCCCACATCTAGATGAGCGAAAGAGTATCTCTCTCACACACACACACACACACACACACACACACACACACACACACACACACACAGCGTTATAAAGCAATTTACCTGAAAAAACACGGTTATATTGTCAGAAAAACCACTAACTGTACATACCATGACTGAGGGAGGTACACTTTCGTTTGTTTGCAGTTCCGTTGTCTACTATTATGAGAGGGATGAGAGGGTGAGGGAGGGATGAGAGGGTGAGGGAGGGATGAGAGGGTGAGGGAGGGATCAGAGGGTGAGAGGTTGAGGGAGGGATGAGAGGGAGAGGGATGGGTGAGAGAGGGAGGGAGAATGGGTTCACCCTTCGGATGTCACCAGTCCTCGCTTACCAGGATCACCAACCTAACACATGGCTTAACCTCACAGCAAAGCCCTATAGTTTATCTTCACAGTTTAACCTCACAGCTTAATCTCATAGCTTAACCATACAGCTTAATTTCACAAAACAACCGCACAGTTTAACCTCACAATTTAATCTAACA
The DNA here is from genome assembly GCF_018991925.1 of Homarus americanus. Classification (NCBI taxonomy): domain Eukaryota; kingdom Metazoa; phylum Arthropoda; class Malacostraca; order Decapoda; family Nephropidae; genus Homarus; species Homarus americanus. The sequence goes on along the minus strand of NW_024731872.1, from coordinate 1,017,124 downwards.
GCTTAACTTTTCAGCTTAACCTCACACCTTAACCTAATAACTTAACCTCACAGCTCTTGGCACAATATATTTCCGACCGTACACCCCGAGAATATGGACTCATAAATCCTAAGCATTCACGAGTGAGGAGGAGACTGGGATGGGTTACGGGGGGGTTGAGGAGGGTAAGGGTGTTCGGGGGTAGAGGGATGGGGGGGGGAGGGTAAGGAGTTACGAATGCAGTTACAACGCAATATTCATTAAGCAAAAGGCAAATTATGATTAGAAAGAGTTACCGCAAATTAGGGTGGTATTCACAGCTTGTGCTTCAGGTCTGAGCAATTCTATACATATTTTTTTTTTTTTTGCAAATTCCACGTAATTCTAAGGGTGACGGGGGACGGATGGAGTCTTTCAATATGGTGTCCTTTTATGAGTGGGTGACTTTCATGACTCAATAGATATCTGATATATTTGATTCTATTTACACAAGAACCTAATCGTTAATACTATAATGTAATTTACGATAAAAACATTCCCAGGTAGTTGGCATATTATGTTTATTATAAATAACATTAAGGTGTGAATGACAACGGTATGTCAGTGGGGAGCAGTTCCACCTGTTGTAAGCATTTCGTAGTTGTGTGAGTACCAGATGTAACGCCACGGTGTGTGTGTGTTTAGTGTGCAGTACAAAGTTGGCTCCCATACGTCTGGGGACTCTTAACAAAAATACAGAAGGCACAGGTCCAGTATTTTTTTTTTGTTACGACTCCCCAGACGTGATGTGACGTAAGGAGACGAAGGTGAGGGGGAGGTCCTTGCGCGTTGGACAGAGGACAGGGGACAGTTGCACCGCCATACTGTTGTGTTAAGTGAGAAATACTTAATCTCTGAAACCTGATACTCTGCAATTAGTTGAAGTGTCATTGATATAAATAAACAAAACATTATTGCAACGTGTCTGCTATAGTGTGTGGACATAAAGTTATGCTCTTCAAGTCAACTTTGGGCCAAACCTGAGCCATGACGAAATGTGCCTTTGTATGAGGAGAAATGGTATTTATATGCGTTTTTTCTATGTTACAGCAATATACTGTACCATATTAATGGTGTAAATATGTGTGTAATGATCACAGATGATGCTTCTCCCGTCACGTAAGTGGTATTTGGTAAACTGGTATTGTCTTAAATTTGGTGAATTGACAGAAATGCGACTGACCAGACTATTGACTTTGTCTCAGAATCCGAGGCACCACACCACACTCCATAAAGCCTGGCACAATACAAACGTCTCTTACACTTCGGTTGGGGATAACTAAAGTGGTAGATTTATACTGTATAACCAACTGTTTCAGCCTTACATTGTCCACTGCAGGTATTATTCACTCCACGTTAAAAGCGTCCATAATACATCAATTAATCTATGTAAAAGCTGCCGGACCAAGTAATGAGCCAAATTATATCATTGTGGTCCCAGGCTACTGTGTGCACCTCACGTCTCACCCAGTAACTTAAGAGGCTTCGGATTCACGTTCTGATACTCTCGGGTTCACACCTCACGGAGAGAGTAGATTGATAATGCCCAGTGTACTAGTCGGAAATGTCCCCAACTGTACACGTGCAACTGTTATGACAAGTTTGGCTCCCCCACCCACCCTCAAGATTGGTGCCCCTTACTCAGACTTTAATCATCCTTCATCGCACCTGAGCGTGACGGGAAGACCACAACACATGATCCACCCAACACCTCTTCCCGTGTCGACACAAGTTTTCGGTAGACGGGTCCCCCACCTGCAGCTCATATGTAGAAATCAGGGAATATTATCCAACTCTGTCAGTGTGGGGGGAACTTACGACACTGATTAATAACACAGCGAGTCGAGTGAAACCATTACCTGGGTACTGTCAACATGCCCGATCCCACGAACACACCGCGAGCAAGTGAGATGTTCGTTTGGCTCCTCTCAAAACTATCTGTTATTTCCGACACCTGGTGATAGGATGGAAGTCAATAACCGAGGGGTCTAATAAATACTCATTTCCGACAAGGGAGACATATTTCCGCTGCGGCCAGGTGAGACAGAGGGCCAGCCACAGGTGTAGGGAAGGATGGTGATTAGCGAGCAGGTGTCGTAACTGACCAACCATCGAAGGTCACTTACACAATTTCCGTAACGAGGAGGAGGAGGAGGAGGAGGAGGAGGAGGAGGAGGAGGAGAAGTGGTTAAGGCAAAATATAGCTATGGTTTCCGCTTCTTCTCTTCCTATATAGTTCACAGTACATCTTGTCCGAGTCTGTGGTACTCTACATGAGGATATTATTTAATTATTAGTACCGTATAGTTACTTAGTTTAGTCATTTAGTTCATATAATTACCTGATTACGTGTATTTATGCCATTACCTTCAGTTCGGGGGAAGGTACAGTACACGTGTTACCTGTGTGGTGGATATAATGCTTTTTGTACACTTGGGTGACACGTGTTTCACTCTCGCTGGGTTTCTCTAACACAACATCCTCCTTTTCCTAACTCTCCCTTCATACGTCTCTCCTTCTTACATGTTAATCTTTTCAGGTGAGGAAGACAGACATACACCTGCACACACACCAAGACACAGACACACACACCTGCACACACACCAAGACACAGACACACACCTGCACACACACCAAGACACAGACACACACCTGCACACACACACAGACATAGACATCTTTATCTTCCGCCAGGTACTAGACAACCACAGGTTTAACAATTGTTTGCGTTAATATATCATTATTGTTGAGAGTGTCTCTCCCTTTGCAATTATCTAAGAAAACAAGAAAATATTAACAAACAAATAAAAAAATAAAAAAATAAAAAATAAAGAAATAAGTATAAATTATATGAATAAATAAATAAATAAATAAAACAATGGCGACGTAAAAAACTGTAAAAGTAAACAACTGGATAAAGTAAATAAGGTTAAAAAAATGTGTGGCAACAACGTTTAGTTTTGTTGTGCTTCTAATGGGTCGAGTTACCTGGTAGGTTATAGGGTGTGTCCAGGTGTGGTAGTATTGGATAAGAGTAAAAATAAAGAGATTTAGAGAAACATAAACAGTGACACTAAATCAATTTTTGACAGAGAGAGAGAGAGAGAGAGAGAGAGAGAGAGAGAGAGAGAGAATTAACTTAACATCTGTCCCTAAGCTTAAAATTGATCCGAAAACAACACTTAAAACACAAAGACACGGTAAGAACGTCAGGCACGCAAGATCACTAAAAAAAAAAAAGAGATGATAAAAAAGAAAACGAGAAGTACCAAGTGGTCGATTATCCCCTCACTTGATCGTGGGAACTTTCGACTCTACGGGCATCAGTCTATACAAGGCCAGACAACTCTAAGCCACGGTCAGTTGGAGGCTAAAGGGACTTGTTGGTATAATTTGTTTGTTTACGAATATGAAGTCGAAGATGTTGATGTCTTGGCGTAGCGTCTGGGAATGTGTTCAGGGAGTCCATAACAAGCATTGATCAGCGAGGGTTAAGGATAAACAAACTCATTTATCACCTTCTTCCCGTCATTGTTTATGTGCTGTGGGTTAAGGTTTTTACACATCCTGGCGTAGGAATTTGTTTACGTGTGGATTAGAAGGCAGTTTCCTGACCCCTGAGAGGACAGTCATGACGAGTTTAAATTGTGTATTAATTAAAATTATTCTTGGTTCAGAGTCACAGAATGTTCTTACGTTATTTATTTTTTATCGTATCTTAAAGTATGGTAGATCTAACTGGCTGATTTAAACTACGATGTCAACACGATGATGTCAACAAAATGACATCCAAAATACCTGTTCTGTCTTTCTCATTTATATAAAACAAAATTGGTGGGAAGGAAAGTTTGACGATTAAGAACATGAATCGTTTTGGTATTTATAAGAAAAGAAACATATAAATAGTTACCTGAGAACAACACAGACAGCGGGTCAGGTATGCTTAGGTTGGACCCAAACAATTGATAAAAACATTCCTAAGATACGTGAAATAATCCCCTTTAAAAGCAATCTTCCCACGCTAGAAAACGACACCCAGAGAACCCAAACAAGATCACCTCCTCTGTGGCCTTCGTCAACTCAGTCGTCCACCTAAATTGCATAGATCAAATTCGACGTAAATGAGATCACGGAGATGTCTTCCTTGTATAGAGGTAAGAACGAAGACCGGCCGGGGAATCTTGGTGCTGTACAGTAGGTGTGTTGGGCGCCCTGAAGATAAAACAGACCGCGTGAGACAAAGAAAGTTAGTGCTAAGATTAGATGGTCGTGGATAAGCAACATATTATCTAATCGCCAGTCTGCGGGAGGTAGGGTGTGTGTGGGTATAGGCAGTGGCGGCTGGCGAGCGGTGTCTCGTGTCATGGCAGGGCGACTCTCACGATATCAATAGCGATAACAACAGCTTATTTTAACAGCCATGTGTTTTAAGGCTGAATTTCCCCCTCCTACCCCCTTGATGTTCGTGTTAATGGTGACCCACTCTTACTCAAGCTTCAGTCGTCGTGACAGCGGTGGCGGTGAGTTTATTGATCTCTAGTCAAGATAATGAAGTATTTCTTCTTTTAAGAGAGAGACTGACTGACTTCCTCAACACTTTTTTTGTGCGTCTCTCACATAACCTCACTTAGGAGAACTTGACGTCACTACAACAGCATCACATCCTTTGATCCCCACCACAAGCTTTATCTCCCACACCATCCTCCATCATCCCCTCCCCCTCCACACCATCCTCCATCATCACCTTCCACACCATCCTCCATCACCCCACACCATCCTCCATCATCCCCACACCATCCTCCATCATCACCTTCCACACCATCCTCCATCACCCTCCCACACCATCCTCCATCGTCACCTCCACACCATCCTCCATCACCCTCCACTCCTCCATCACCTCCCACCATCCTCATCCCTCCCACCACCATCATCCCCCCCACCATCCTCCATCATCACCCCACACCATCCTCCATCATCACCCCCCACACCATCCTCCATCATCACCTTCCACCATCCTCCATCACCCTCCCACACCATCCTCCATCATCACCCCCCACACCATCCTCCATCATCACCCCCCACCATCCTCCATCATCACCTTCCACATCCTCCATCCTCCCCACCATCCTCCATCACACCCTCCCCCACCATCCTCCATCATCACCCCCCCATCCATCACTCATCACCTCCCCCACCATCCTCCATCACCCCCCACACCATCCTCCATCATCACCCCCACCATCCTCCATCATCACCCTCCCCACACCATCCTCCATCATCACCCCCACACCATCCTCCATCACCCTCCCCACCATCCTCCATCATCACCCCCCACACCATCCTCCATCATCACCCTCCCCCACCATCCTCCATCATCACCCTCCCCCACCATCCTCCATCATCACCCCCACACCATCCTCCAGCATCACCCCCCACACCATCCTCCATCATCACCCCCCACCATCCTCCATCATCACCCCCCCACCATCCTCCATCACCCCCCACACCATCCTCCATCATCACCCCACCATCCTCCATCATCACCCCCCACCATCCTCTATCATCACCTCCCCACCATCCTCCCCACACCACCCCATCACCCTCCCCACATCCTCCATCATCACCCCCCACACCATCCTCCATCATCCACCCCCACCATCCTCCATCATCACCTTCACCATCCTCCATCACCCTCCCACCATCCTCCATCACCCTCCCCACACCATCCTCCATCACCCTCCCACACCATCCTCCATCATCACCCCCCCACCATCCTCCATCATCACCCCACACCATCCTCCATCACCCTCCCACACCATCCTCCATCACCCTCCCCACACCATCCTCCATCATCACCCCCCACCATCCTCCATCATCACCCCCACCATCCTCCATCATCACCCCCCACACCATCCTCCTTCATCACCCCCCACACCATCCTCCATCATCACCCCCCACACCATCCTCCATCATCACCCCCCACACCATCCTCCATCATCACCCCCACCATCCTCCATCATTACCTCCCACACCATCCCTCCATCCCCCACACACACACCATCCCTCCTTCCCCCCCACACTAATGTACATTTTACGCTCATCGACCTGGAGACAGCAGCACACATTAGCTTCTTGATTCAATTTTTTGTCGATCTCTCTTGTATTTTGTATACATTCAATAACAGACAGACTGACAGACATTCGTAACTTTGATAAGAGTTACGTGAAAGTGTGTCAAATGCGCCTGTCTTCCCGTTTGGATCAGTGTAAATACAATATAATGGAGATTCAAGTTACAGTACAAGGTGTTTTAATTACCAGGACTGTTCACTACCGTCTTATACTTCCTCAGGTGAAGTAATGTTTGGTACCTATGCTGCAGTTGGGTTGACTTGGGGTGCCTCATTCTTTAGCTAGCTATGGGATTCATGATAATGTGTTGTTGAGAGAGCAGCACCTAGCGAATGACACGAAAGAGCATTACAAAGGTTTCATTTCCTGCAACAACCAGCCAGGTGAGTGTTGCAGGTAGCACACATTAGCTTCTTGATTCAATTTTTTGTCGATCTCTCTTGTATTTTGTATACATTCAATAACAGACAGACTGACAGACATTCGTTACTTTGATAAGAGTTACGTGAAAGTGTGTCAAATGCGCCTGTCTTCCCGTTTGGATCAGTGTAAATACAATATAATGGAGATTCAAGTTACAGTACAAGGTGTTTTAATTACCAGGACTGTTCACTACCGTCTTACACTTCCTCAGGTGAAGTAATGTTTGGTACCTATGCTGCAGTTGGGTTGACTTGGGGTGCCTCATTCTTTAGCTAGCTATGGGATTCATGATAATGTGTTGTTGAGAGAGAGCAGCACCTAGCGAATGACACGAAAGAGCATTACAAAGGTTTCATTTCCTGCAACAACCAGCCAGGTGAGTGTTGCAGGTATAGGCGCGGTCATCCTAACTCTCAGTACAGTCATACAATGAGTCAACTGGCTAGTGTGTCATTCAAGAAAAAATATATATATTAGGGATATCTAATAAAAGCGAACAGCAGCAGCAACTACTAAAACTGCTATTCTACTACGATTACTACTACTACTAC